>NW_020189964.1:437121-459067 GCF_900000015.1 Plasmopara halstedii
TGATAGCGTCCAGACTTTAGGGGAAGGTATAAGCTTCAGCTTTTTGAACAAGAAAGGTTAAACTTGATATATAGCATCAGCACGCGGTCTTTGAGTAAGTCGGCCGTGCTAGAGCTTGTGGTCTTCTATAGTAATTTTAAACAAGGGAGCTTTGAAGTGAAAGATATCGCGGATACTTGCACCGCGTTACCGAGACTACAGTGAGCGATCGAGGTTCTGCAGTGATACTCGTGTCCTTAAAGCTTTGATTAATTTTTTGTTTCTTAAAAAGGGAACGGCAGCCATCGTTGTGGAGGGTTTACGTGCAGTAATGGTTCGCACTGATAAATTTGCGGTTAGGTGACAGTTTGAATGCAGTGTGCATTTTTACGAGCTGCGTCGGATATAGTTTTTGTGGCAAAGCTTTTCGAGCGCGCTAGAGGTGATAAAAACTTTTTGGAGACGACGAGTTTTTATCTCTCTGCTTTAAACAGCACCACTGCACTCGTAGATACTACATTTATGATAGTGCCGAACACTTCAGCTATGCGCGAGCGAATGGTCGAGCTTCCAAACTGAGCCGGCCTACGAGCCCCCTCCGCGGCAAAAGTCCAAGTCCCAGCCTCACATGACTGTCTGAAAAAAAATGGTTATTCGTTTTGTATCCTCGAAAGATCAAGAGCAGTGAGACTCAGCCTTATAGAAGGCTACTTTAGCACTAACAACCCAGACATGTTGCTCAGCCAGTTCTTTAAGTTTGAACAGTGACGCGCAATTACGTATAGCGCACGATTTGCAAATGCAGTGAGATAGTGCGTGGAGGCATAAAATAATCGGACATAGTTACAACATATAAGCATCTTGTGACGCGAAACTGATCAAAGTGTCGATTTTTCGCTCATTCAGGCACTGTGTGAGCTCTCTGACAAAGCGTAACGTGGTGCTGACTGAAAGTCAAGATCCATAAATCGAATCGAAGTAAAAAACATAGTGTGTCGCGCGTTTTACATCTAGTGGAACTTTGGTGAGTCTTCATTTCGCCACTGCTAGGAGGCAGAAGCGTTATCAACGCAGCCACGTCGCTGCAGTAGCTCAATACACGACTTGGATTGGTCTGATTTAGTTCCCATAGGCATGGCTAAGAGCCTTAGTCTAAGCTAGAGAGGCAGAAAACTCAGTGAGTCATATTCTCCAATGAGGTGGGATGTATCGATCGTATTGAACGGTCCCTAAAGCAAACTTTTCACTAAGCGGAATTTCCTCCTTGACTTTGCGAAGTACAAACCACTACATTAACGTCAACGTAAATGCTCCTTCCATCAAATGCCTATTGCAAACATCCCTGCTTAATTTCATGAGCCTACTGCTACCAAACTTGATTTTGGAGCAAACCCGAGGTCCACTGGCTAGAGAATACGCTCGCGTTGCGCTGCATGACCCTGTTTCGCCGTTAAAAGTAGTGTAGACCAAAAATGCGCATAAATGATGACGGCGACAGGGAAAATCGCTCTCAAAAGGAATCCTCAACTTCTCAGATTAAGGGTACTCCTTTGTCAAACCGTATACTAATCACATTCCGAGTGAAACCGCTGGTCCACTATCTGCTCACTTGGAAGTGATTAACTTGTTGCTCAATTATCGAGCCGACTCTTCCGTTGCTCATTCTCTTTTGAATTCCCTCGGGTATGGTGACGCGGCGAGGCTTTGCGCTCCGGCAAAACCGACTGATTTGTATTTATCTTTTTATTCTAAGCAGTAGTTTTTATCGACATTAGGCATTTTAGCGATTCCGACCGAGGTCGTTCATCGCGAACAGAAGAAAGCTTAGATACAAGGGACTGTTAAGAGGTTGCTCCCTCTTCACCAGAGCGTCACGCTACCATATCTCACATATATGTGGTCATGGGTGGCCTCGATAAGCTCATGGAGAGCATGGGGTGCGTTTGCATACTCTGCGAATTGTTGCTAGAGAGACGCAACCCCTCTCTGTATCTGGTTTAATCCGGTCATATAAATCAAGGTGATAGCATGCTCTTTGAAATTGCAGACACAGCATGTGTGGGAACATCGCACCTTATAAGCCATTTTACCTGTGTTTCGCATTCCCCTAGCATCTGTAAATTTATTTTGCATCGCTCCGCTCTCAGTCATAGCGTCGCGCAATCAGCGCGTGAAGATTAATTTTGCCGAAACGAAGTCACAGAGTTTGCAACAAAGTGTAGCGGGTCAAAAATCAAAAGCGTATTCCCGCATAATCAGGACCAAATGCTAGCTGAGTATAAGTGTATGAGTTCTATTTTGCTGTTCTTCAATCTTGATAGATGCGCTTTGGATATTATCTAGATCCCGCCCGGGGCACTTTGTTAGAAAGCATGACTTTAGTGTCGATCATATAAAGATCAAGAGCATAGTAATTTGTACCACAAATTCTCGAGCGATTCAAAAAAATGACTAGGTCTGGCCAGCTTCTTGCTCAAGTATACTTCAATTTATGCCGATAGTCTGGTGATCAATTGAAATCTTGCAAATCATGCAGTATGGTGCTGGGATGGCGGAGACTTGAAACGTGACAGATTACCTCATGAGTAACCCGATTTTAGCCTTTCAAAATAATCTTGGCAACTTCATACTATCTCGGACGCTCTGGCGTTTGCAATAGGCCCTTGCATCTCTAAATCTGGTTCTAAATAGGCCTGAAGTCAAGCCCTTTGAACAATAAGCGACAGGAACATTTGACCAAGTCACGACCAGGAGCTACTTGCTACATTTGTATTTTTTTGTCGTGATATTCAAATAAACCTCTTTAAATTCGAAGCTATCCGTTTTAAAACGCATGCGTTGCTGTGCACAGCGACAATTTTATTATGTATCTTGCTGAGATTGGTGAATCGGCTATCTTTTGCCCGAGAAGACCTTTGAGGGAAGGAATTAAACGGACCGGTATAATGGAGTGGTAATTGAACTTGTACGTCGCCTGTACTATTGACTGCGATGGTGACGCCGCGGATTAAAAATTCGATACGTCCAGCGAACGGATCAGGTGATACATAAGCGAGGCTTTTTAAAAATAAATCCTGCATCGCTGAAACATTTGGTTGCGCGTTTCTCCCCAGTAAATTTTTGTTCAAAGCCTAATGTATTACAGCACTGAACTGCTTAACACTTGGAATCTCTTGATGAAGACTCCATTTACATCATACACAAGATACAAATGACAGCCCTTTGGTTAGCCATCTTGGAAGAGAAAGCCTTACGCATTAACAAAGTGCTGTGCAGGTCGCCGGACATGTATGGTTTGATAGTTATTAGGGTTCAACCCTAGTCGAATCTGTCAAATCTTTTGAAATGATTGGTTTTCTAAATTTGTTGGTGATCGTTAGCACTGACTTTAGCTTCGGTCGTCTACAATGGTAATAACATCGTAGTCTATATATACAGCCTAAGCAAAACGAATTTTCTCGTTGGTAATAGCAACGGTGTCACCAGCAAAGATACATACAACCAAGTGTCCTTAGACACTGTTTTGTGAAAGTGCCGACGCTTCAGTTTGAGAGTAACCTCTTATAGCAAAAAATTTCATATTTTTATAAAAGCTGTGGGTTTCCCACTTATCTTTTGAGACCACAGCTTTGTAGGCAGGACGAAAGAAGTCGCTTTGATACGGCAAGCTATTATCAGCTCGGCAAACTCAAAGCAAAATCTTGAAGTTTGACAATTATATTGAGCGCCATGGGTCATATTTGTAAAGCTATTACTGAATTTCAGGATGCGCAAAAGAAATATTACGATGCAGCAGTTGGATAAAATACGATTGACTTTGCTATGTCTCTATTCATTTTGATGGTACAAGCTTAGAATCTAGAGCCCAAGAGACAAAGGTGTTGTCCGCTACATTTGACTGCCGCATGAACGAGATCGAGTAAAACCTCAGGACATCTCAATGAGACTGCAAAAGTACATTCTGCTATACGAGTAGAAATTTATGACATCTCAATCCGCTATACTCAACGCCCATATCACGATTTTGCTCTGACAGATTATCCACCACGCCGACTGGCCATCGATTGCTTGCTGAACAGTTATGGATACATTAAATTTGTTGCCAAGGAACGAGGTTTGCAAATTGCACTATGAGAGACGATTTTCTTTCGATCCAATTCTCACACTTAAACATATTGCTACAACACAAGATCTCGAAAAGGATTGACTGTATCTTCATTGCTTTTTAGGGTGTTCCTGCTAGTATCGAGATGCCCCATGTTGCTGATAAGGTCGGCAAGATCACAAAGTGGGCATTCTAAGCAGTGTAGCTGGAAGACCTCAGTCATACTACAGAGAAAAACGTATTGCTGCGAGTCCGCCATGAAAGCTGAATCAGGCGATATCCATTTGTTCATTCTATACAGCGCTCACTTATCTGCCTGTCCTTACTCGTTTTAGTTGTTCACGTACTGAAGTGTCGATGTACTTCATCCAGAATATTATATTGGATAAAACATTGTGAGGTAAAACAACCATATTCTATGTATCAAGTAGGTCAGTGTTGCGATACAGCAAATTGGCGAAATAAATGTTCTTTCAAATTATCAATCAAAGCGACACTTGGGCTTGAGAATCCTTGCTCTTAAAGTCTTTAGTAGCGCAGCACACGTCCAAAAGCCGTGCTGTCAGCATCGATAACGAATGACATCACCATTTTGACATAAAACAACTCGTAAGCTTAGCGATACAAAAGCGCATCCGCGTACAAATAAATGCTTAGTCAGTTTAACCTAGCAGGATCGTTTTGCACCTAAAGCGCATTCTGGGTATAGAATGATAATCATCGGGCCATAGAGATGTGGTGACAATGTCGCTGAACGTTTCGAACAAAACGGCTCACAGTGAGCAGCGAACCCTTTACAAGACAAGATCATTTTGCATGACAGGAAGAGCTTTGCTGTCAGCCGGGTATTTTTATTGTGAAGTCTTAACTTGGCGAGATACTAATGCAACATCGAAATCAAGCATATCGGGGTCTGCTCTGCTCAAGGATACCACAGTCGCAGAAGCGTTATGAACGATATGGAATCTCGACTACAAATTCTAAAAGACCAATGCAGAAGCTCACTTGAAAATATCTCAGCATCCTGGACCATCATCTCTTTTGACGCGCATCCGCAGCATTTTGCATTTTCTTGAAGGCTGAAGGTTAAATCGAGTCGTGTCGTCTGTTCAATGAATTCCATTGGTCACGACTGGCCTATTTGTCCTTCGTGTTTGCAGGATCTAATCAAAACAAGAGCCAGAATTTCAACGATCCAAACGTGCGATCTTGTCAACTCTATAGTTTACTTAAGCGCACACATCGAATAATAGCTTATGAGTGTTAAGTGTAAAGGTCAACATCTGGACGAATTTATTGTCACAAAGGTCGATGCTTAGGTCTTAACAGCTTTGCCACCGATCAGGTACCGAATAATCGCCACACCGCTTCCTACTAAAGCTCTCTGTTATGGTCAATCAGTCGTTTTTCGACAAAATTGAGAGCTTTGAACGAAATCTACTATTTTGCAGTACCTCCCTTTTAGAAATACGCTTTAGGATTGGATATCGTAGATTTAAGCTTATTGATAGCATGTACAATATGCCACGTGCACTAAGTTTCTGACGTAAAGCTGGCTCCGATTTAGAAATTTTACGCTAGCACATCAAACCATTTTCCTGAAAAGCATATTTGGCGTCACACTTTATCGAGATAAAAGCTATCAAAGAAAACAAAATAAATTAGCTTGAAAACCAGGTCAGTTGCATGCCAATTTCTTCGATCTAGGAGAATGTGCTACGTGATTACAATATTTGAACTTGTAATCACGCCGTGGTACATCTTTAATGAATGATGTAGTATGCTTTAAAGTAATTGATCTTAGTTTTTCAACCCCTCCCACTTAATTTGAGCTGGGAGTCAATAGCAGCGAGCACAACCGCGACGAATGATGAGGTCAGCCCTGTCATCGCCACCATCAGAGTCATTTTGTTGTCCAACCTGGTCACAACTTTATGCGTCTCCTTCCGGCGACTGCCACGTCCGAAGGAAAACATTCCCACCTAGTGTAGAAATTGAAGACTATAATTCCTTCGGCTACTCAGCTTCACTCATTAAGGTTCTATTTGGTTGATAGTCGCAAACTCGTAAGCTACTATGCTTAGTACAGTGCAAGCGTCACTTGGTTTTACAGACTTGGCCGTACCGGTACAAGAAAAAACCATAGCACTGAGTCATTTTAACCGAGACCCACAGTTGCCTTTTTCGATAGAGGATTGTTTTGGAGACCCAGATGTTGAGTATTTCCGATCCGTCTTACCAGAGCGCATCATGGTTTATATACTGCTAGTGGCAATTCAGAATACTCCTGTTTCTTTCTCTGTCAGCCTCGCGGAGTGAATATCCGAATGCGCCTTTTGTCTAAGTCGAGATAAGCAAAAAGCTCTAAGCATTGTCAGGCCATGGTTCGTGGCGCCCTTGCTAGGCCATACTTGATGCAATGGAGTTGCCGTGCAGAAAGCTTTATTCTTCCACGGTCCGCGTACAGAAGATAGAAAACTACTAGGAGATGAATTGAGAGCATCCAAGACAGTAAACACTGTCAGCTTGCTCTGCCTTTCAGACAAGATCTTGTAAATATGTAATACTACTTTTTATTGTAAAACCGTTAGCCTTTAACGTACGGCTAGCAGTCCATGTGTACATCGGACCTCTCCTTTTCGGAGCCCTGTAATATCTGTAGATATAGAAATTTAATACTTATTTGTATTTCCAATTGGACCAAGTGTAGTGTGACCTTTATGCATCTGTACCGACTTGTAATTACTACAAGTGTGCCAAACGTACAAGAGTTAAATACATATGAATAAAGCGCTTTAACAATTACACCCCCTAGTAATATTTGGATCACACAATGGGGCTTACTTTGATTTGTAAATTTAGATGTTGCGCTAAAAAGACCGCTCCAAAAGCAACCACTGCGCTTGAACTTTCGCTTCACACTCCTTTCTTCACAGTATATTTGCACCAAAAGCCGTTCCCACACCACATAAAACGGCCCAACGAGCCCCCGCCAATTGCGCAGTCTTCGCAAACGACGGGCTTAAAGGAATTCTTAGATGCTAAGTAGTTTATAATGAGAATGACCTCAGTGACGTTCCGAGTCCTGAGAGACACCTTCGCTCTCACCCGGCGATTTATGGTCCAGCATTTCCAAAAAACGCTTACCACGCTTAACCTCATAGTGGCACGGATACCGCATTACGTGCCTTTCTCATTGGCGAGAATTGTTTGGACACCCGCCGACAAATTAATTCGTTACACCAAACAAAACATGATCCGAGCTGTCCAGCTTGCTTAACTGCAAGCACAAGAATCAAAGCGTTTAATGTGGGTCTTCTACTCACACCAGCATCTTTCATGAAGGATGTTCCTTGGACAGTAAAAGTTTGTAAAAGTGCAGATATAGCGATATCAAAGCATTTAGCTGCACACATGTACCTTTAGCTTAACTCAAGACGTGGTGTGTTATATACATTATCCTCGTGATATTCAGCGTGTAATGATGCCTCACAATAATTTATTTTGAAACAGGATACTTCACAAGGAGCATGATACACCTCTGTGTGGCTACCCAGAAGGGGCTAGGCATACCGCACGACGGTGCGCTATGTATTGATTGCTCAACAAGCATTCGCGGGCCGTCACATATATCACACATATGAGACCTATTGGCGGATGGAAGCTTGTTGGAACCTGCGGTACCTTTGACCAGCTTCCCACTTTCGGCGAACTGTTTGCAGCCCAGCGATATGATTTCTTTGTCTTTCAAAAGACGTGTCCGGTATACCGATATTTGTGGTTTAGTGAATGGTCTGGATAAGAAGGTTCGTCTTTCTGCTCTCTGCATCAATTTGGATGGTGCGGATACAATCTTGACGCTCCTGAACGAATTTTTTTGACAACACAGCTTGCTTACACTATTGTATTGGATAGCGATCCGTGCTTTACAGCGAAGTCCTGGCAAACATTCTTCAAGATACTCGAAGCCAGATTAAAGTTGCTAGTCGCTGATCGTTTGCAGATATATGACCAGACGGAACGCGGAACGCTTTCATAGTGTTGTGGAGGATTCTGACTCTCGAAACCTTGTTATCCAGATTATCACCGATGCAACCTATGTTGCGTCGAGCCTAACGCTGTACGGATTGCCTAATTTAATGGCAAAGGTACCTTTGTGACATGCGGCACTTCATAGGCGGAACACTACCAACCACAAAATTAAGCCGACCCAGATTGTACCTTACCGAAAAAGTATCTTCGGCAAAGAAGTTTTTTTTGCCATTCTTCGTCAGAGTTGAGATGACGGCGTCGCTATGCTTAACAACACTTGAGATCTTCATATTTTTTTCTACTTAAAGTCAACTATTTGCTGAACTTGACGAGGACAAACTTCGTTGAGGGTAGCTTCTTGTTCTCAACATTGTTCTATTATAATATTTTTAGCTAGCGAGATGAAACGCAACCACGCGCTGTGCCCAGTGGCATCTGCTTAGTGTACAACGCAGCCTACGTCAAGGGGTGAATGTCATTGAAGCCGTAAATTGCCAATTTGGATTCGAAATAACCAAAATCCGGACATACATGCCACCTTCTTTCCGAGGTTTTATGACGCCTCTTACATCGTATCCCAGCGCCCATTTAACAACCTTTTACAGCGATTGATGAGGGGCCTTAAGTTTGTACTGTACATGTGCAAGTTGTAAGTTAGACCAAACAACTCTTGCAAGTCGGTTCTGAACAGAGGCACTGGCTAAGTTACAATTGTTTACATCTGGTTTGCCCGCAGGCCCTGATTCACAATCAAGCAGCACAGAAATAGGTCATCGCTGGCCAAAGACACACTTCTCTATATTTGCAAGTCCACTATTCAAGCATGTCTACTCGAGCACCGCTAGCAAGTATTTTTTATTGATGGCATTCTTCATCCAATTCTATTTCCTGTGCCTACACGTTACGGACAGACATATCTTCAAGATGGAGTCTGAATGCGGCGATGTAATATAACCAGTCGATAGAACCGCCACTTTGGCGTAACCAGCGATATCTAGAGCATCCTCTTCAATTTACCTCAATAGCAGTTGCTAAAATCAATCTCCCTAGACAAGGGCAACGATGAAAATGCAGCCGGCCATGCATGAACAATTCGCCACTTGCCGTTCACCATTTCAAGCACATATAGTCGGATCCGTGTGTCAATGGTTTTTTTTCTCATCGAACCCGGTTCGTACTTTGAACGGAAGCGAGCAGCAATATCGTCACACATTTCTTTGCGGTTGTTTCATTGCCTTGTGATGCAGTGAATGGCTTCGGGAAACAAGACAAATTCATGAGGCACCTTACATGGATTATACGGTTGGTGAATCACACAGCACCACTTCGTAGTGAAGACAAGAGGAATAGCTGGATCCAAACGGATAGCTGTCTCATTTCCGCAGTCAGTGCCTCACGAGTGTACTCATTAAATATTTATTCATGATTGATGGTAAGCTCAGCTTCTCCTTCGGTTTTATCCGTACATATTGGTAAAATCATAGTGTTGCGGTTACTTGCATATAGTATCAACGGGATTATTCTTCCAGCTCTACGTTTTTTTGCCGAGTGAATTGATGGAAGACATGTATACCAATGTTTCTCAGATCGCGAGTGATGATCTTTTTCACATCCTTACCGTTAACCACTACTGTCCGATACGAACGGCACATTCCACAGTTGCGCTCACTGAATAAAACTGTCATATCGTGAAAATGTAATCTTTTTTTGTAAGGGCTAGGCTGTTTATTTGCAATTTACGATCGACTTTCAACCCACTAGTCTTGGAAAGGGAGATTGTAACACCCGGTCGCTACTAGCTTTAGCACAAGGGACAGCAAATTACAATCTCTTTTACCGTTCTGCCAGAAATACACTTTGAGATCCACGATATCACATCGTCTTTTCTATCTCAACAGATATACACTCCGAAGACTGCGATATACAGTTACCTTTCTCCGTCTCATTCCGAGTGAGCGGCTTAATGGCAATACAGCTTTCATGCTTTGCTTGAGGGACCTGGAAATAACGTTGCGATTACTGTGAACACTCATGTTCTTCACGGAAGCTTTCGCAGCTTTGCCCGCGCCAAAAAGCGCGTATGCCTCCAGGCAGTTGTACACAGCTCCATCAGGATAGTTGTGTGTGGCGCCCAAACTTAGTTTTCCGGTTAAGCGATGGATGCAATCCATCCATACCTATCTTAAACCCTGGTCAAAAATAAGGCTATTGGTTCCTGGTATCAAAGTCATCAGACATCACTCGAAGGTCTGACATTACCTCAGGTATATTTTTATGTGTCTTTCTCGCAAGATGAACGGACAACTGCACGTCGTGAGTAAGTATAGCCGTTTCTGTATCTACCAGGACTGTCTTAAACTTTACAAACCCCAGCACCTTTTCTTCACGACAACAAAAAATCCTCTATGACGTTAAGATCAAGAACCAACAATCCGCCATCCTTCATTATTAGTGCAGGGCTGTTTACCATTGACTACAACCTCCATCAGGAACAATAAATTTTTGCAGACTGCCCTAGCCTATTATGCTTGGTAGACCGACCTTCTTTACATAAAAAGAGAGCATAAAAAGTACGTAAAGCGCGGATATTTTATAGTCTCGTAAATAACTTTTGCTCTTCAGTAATACTGAAATTTACCGCCTCTGGTGTGCTCATGAATCTTACAGTATCAGCACTTGATCCTGCCTTCGCGGCACATATATTATGCTCCATTTGTTAAGCGACACTTACGCTACCTCGTAAGAGGCTTACTGCGACTTACACTTTATATTGTTTAGATTGGAGGGACAGGCGCTATTGCGGCAATTAAATTTCCTTAGCACCTGGACATAGTCTGCCAGTCCACGACTATCTTGACGGATAGTTAAGAAATTGCCTTATAAGTCAGTGAATACACTATCAACATTTTTCGCTTTAAATTAGCACACGCTACGGACGTTTATTTACCGATGTATCGTACCGCGACCGCCTAGCTCGGTGGTCGCAAACAAGAGGCACTATGACTACGTTTGAAACTAGACCAAATAGATGACTTTATTTATTTTCATTATCTAAAGTAAGAGATTGATACCGTCCTGGTTGCAAACTCAACATCTGCAGCTTCTCAATAGAAGCCATCTGTGCCTTTAACATCGCCCAGTTGTGGCACTTCCGAACTCGCTTCATCCGCGCATTCCCGAAGACATCAAACGATTCCACGCGAGCGATTACAGTCCGGAACTTTTGCAGCGAGTTCCTTGATCGCATCAGAACCCAGGATAGACAAATACTTGTTAAGTATGTCCACTTGATCTGGGGACAGGTATCTGAGCAAATCATGTTTGATCCCCGCAGATGGCACATTTATCCTACGACTAGGACGAGGGATTATGCATTGGTGATACCAAGTGCAGCGAGGATGCTGTGCACTTCAGAGAAAGTTTTCTCTCAACGCCCTCGTGCAGGAAATAACTTGGTGCTCCTTCCTTGAGTCTCGAGCATATTAAGCACAGTTAGTTCACACTGCTTTTTAGAGCCCATACTTTTTAAATCAATATAATTTAGAAAAAACTATTTGTCTATCTGTTTTTTCTATGTATAGTGATAAAAACGCTCTTTACTATGTGAAGTGCAGCTTGCAAATTGGTTTGACCCGGACCCTCCGTTTTGAAGTTCAATTATCATTAAATTATTGATATTTTGGTACTTATGAAGTTTCACGTTTTCATCAAGTACGATACAAATTACATACAATTGCACCATATCGTTTCTACTACAATTGCGTCAATTGATAGGGTGGAGACGACCAGTAAATGTGGTCGCTATCTCCGATTTTGGGAGAGATTCAACGGACGATACCCTCACAGGTAAAACAGATTTACTAGGATCAAGTCGTTGGAATGACAACAGGTGCTACAAAATGGAACCTGATTGCCTCGTGGATTCCGCCTTGATTAATACAATGACAATCTGATCCTACGGGCAGAACCAAGAGCCTTTTAAGTCCTTGACATTTAGGAGTGATATATTTCAAAAAAGTATTTATATTTACTATTTGATTCTTTATCGACAAGGTATACATAATGATGAAGCATACAATAACCCAGTCCATGTTCTCTTTGAAGTCACTCTGAAAGTAATATCATCCTCAAGTACATGTATTAATCATGGTACTTCATCACAAAACTTCATATTGTACATTTGAACTTTGCTCTGGCACCAGTGATTGTTTATGAATATTTAATTGAGTACGCACCCCATTTTAGTTATCAGCATGGCGTCAAAGATATACAAAAACGTCTAAGACAATAGATTATATGAATTTTGGTCGCACCTGCTTTGTTATAAGCCGTTTTTGGGTTATACAGACCCTGCGTCGTCCAGTATGCTAATGTCGTCGCCACATCTCTTACAGAGTACGGCAAGGTGATCACCTTCTTTGCCGAGTTATCTCTAAAGATTAGTGTAAGTCGCGTCGGCTCAATGCTGTGGCGGTAGCGCTTTCGCGTCATATCAACTATTAATTGTTGCATTCCATGATGATTTCGTCACACATAAATGTCGCGATACAAACAGCGCACGAATACAAATAATTTTTGCTGATATTTGCCATATATGCTCTATAGCATAACAAAGATCCTATTAGACCACAATAAGATCAATTGCTGTTTGTTGAGTGCCCAAGGCTTTGACAGAGAGCCCAAATGTCCTAAAACAGCCTGCCGATGCCCTGAACATACAGAGCACATGATTTTGCGATGTAGATAATGTTTATGATTTTTCGTTGACCAGCCTACTCATTAATAGTGGCTGAAGTTATCAGAGATCACGCTATATTAAACCAATAAATACGCTTAACTTCCTGAAGAAAGTGCAACATGTTGTATTATCATAAATTTAAAAGGTCTAATTAGATAAGAAGCGCCATGTTGACGACGAAGTGGTGGTTCTACCACCCCTAAAGCTGAGTTACCATCTACTCTCGGGTGGCGAAAGGATGTAAACCGCTGGAAAATCTCAATCCACGCGAAACGATTGCCAAGTTTGGAAAGGGGGACCAAAAGTCGCCCATCTCAATTCCCACCATGCGCCGAAACTTTTGGAGATAGTTGACATAATTCCGCAACCAAGAGCGTCTACAAAAGTCAGCCGTGGGAGAGTTGAACTTTCCGATGAGAAGGCGGTAGCTCACGCTTACGTGAATCGTTTAGGATATCGGGATACACTACCAGATTCGCAAAAAGGGGAATATTTGCATACAAAGCCTTAGCGTTTTTGAAGTATCCATAACGGCGAGATTGCCATGTCGCCGTTGCCACTTGTAAGTTTACGTCTCCGGCCTTTGGGCTCCCTCGATGGGAGGCAGGGTCGCCCATTGCAGCACGCTTTTTGCTAGCGAGTATCGACCAATTCCTGGCAAATTCGATAATTGATCCTGTATCTCAGTTGGAGACGAGAAAGACTGATTACAACAGGAAATGAAGGAGTTTGGTCGCTACAAAGTCGTCTGCGTTGTGCTATGTACTTTGCAAAGTCTAACATTAGTCGATGTTTTGGTCGGATATCCGTCGCACTGAAACTGGCCTGCAAAGCTGAATAACGGCGAAACGAGATATTTTGCTCACTCAAGGCGTGAATAGAGTACAACACCCTTTGGCGCACACGCCAGCACAGAATACCAGTACATCCTTCGTTCAGATACTCGTTTATCATCTCTTGCTGTTCAAAGTGCAGACTGTTTGTTGTCTGGAAAGTGATGACTTATGGATTTAAAAGGCTTGCGTGGCGTGGGCGGTAGGCCCGCAAATACATGTGTAGCCTCAGCACGGCGAGTAACCTCTGATAGTTAAACGGCATAGTCATGACGTGAAAACTCGGCAAGAGTTGTGGTGACTCTTGCGCTTGCAGTAGAGCAAACTTGGGTCCTTATTTCATGTCCGAGTCACTATTGTCGATCTGGGCATCGTCATGAGCCTAACGACGGAGTATCGCAACAAGACCAGACATAGCACTGAGATCATCCCTCGTACAGAGGCGATTGAATCGCGGTAAGCGCCTTCTCTTCTCCGCGTAAACGTAAAGATACTGAGTCATGACTCGGAGCATCGCTGTGATCGCTTTCATTGGAAAACGTTTCGGCCCACCCACCATTTTCGCTTTAGCGGCCTCGTTCGCCTTGCTGAGTTATGTTATGGTTTACACGGGCGAGACCTCAGATGCGATTACGCCTGTAGGAGCAAACACTATAGAGTGCGATGAATGGAGAGAAACTTGTTTGCAGTGGGTGCTCGTTATGTGCTAGTTCTGCGCAAACTTATAAAACAGCTAAAGAAGTTTAAGCCCCAGTGTAATCCACATCTTGGTGGAAAAGCACGTTTACATTCGTGCATAACAATGACTTTCACAATCAAGCGAAACTTACATTATACATTTGTGTAATAATGCGAACGGTGGACGCGAACTTTAAGTCGGACCTTTCTCTGTTGCAATTATTGTAGACAGTAAAACATATGTGTTCACTCTTAGTTTGAACTAAATAAATGTCCTTCTTGAACTAGGAGGGGTCCATAGCTTTATGCTTCTGCTGTGTTCTACAGATCTTTACATTCAGTCTTGTTGTCATGTCAAAACTATTTTTTTGTATTCTGAGCTCTCTACCCTTGACAATTGCTTCAAATTTGTGTACAAGCAGATCATTCACTAAAAACACAACGTAGAGTGCCTTTATTAGCGCCAACACTTACCGTTGATAGAAGATAGAAGAGAATTGCTTGACAAGGTGTAAGAACCAAATTTTGAGCATATAATTGTTTCTGATCTTATTTTTGCCGTCATTGGCATATATAGCTGGTGAAGCATGTTTAATCATCAGAAGCGCTTCATTCTAAGTAGATAATTTCTATCGCTCTTGCTTTAAAGCACGCTTCATTCTAAGCAGATAATTTCTATCTTATATCGCTCTTGCTTAGTCTCAACAAATTGTGCTTTAGCTTCTCGTGTCAATGCGTTGAGAAAGCGTTGACACGAGAAGCCAAAGCATCAAGACTACAATCTCCGACGCCAAGGGTCATGCTCATTCCGATCGGTGACGATGAGTAGTCATCGAGCTTAATTTAAGTGTTTGGACAACGGTTATGACGTGCTTTGTTATAATCAAAGTACCCACAAGCAAACAAAAGCGTCTCATGAATACGGACATCATCCTGCTCACGAATGTAATACTGCATACACTTTGATCAGTCAATTTCGCCACTGCAACGAAAAAATATGGGAAGGTGATGTAAAGATACACGGCAACAGAAGTGAAAACTATCAAACAAAAGCGTCAGAGGCGACGTATAGAACAGTTAGGTGTTGACGCTATTAAGTGCAGACCTTAAAGGTGTAACACCCGGTAATGCCAGCATTAAAATGCCTGACTTAAACATGTATATTCAGCTAAAGAAACTCGAAATGTTTGTTAGACTTCATATTGAATTTGTAATCAGTAAGTATCCAGTTGTTCTTCCGATATTGTCTTTCGAACTGGTCCTTCCCTATAGAGCCCGACAGCACATGAAAGCAGCTGTCAATATGAAGTTAAAACTTGAAGAGGCTTACAGTTGATTTCTGAACAGGTGAAAGCTGGTTAGATGGCGTCAGGGCGCAATATCCAAGATTACGATCATATGGACTTAAATAAAACCAACAAGGATCGCACAAATACATTCGATCAGACGTATTTTTACCTTCGCCACAGCGTCCATTTTAAAGGAACTCTCGCTGTGTAAACACATAGGAATCTGATGTTGGAACCTTCAGTATAATCTTCTAATTCAAAAGAATAGCCTCAAAACTGTTCTACATGATAACAACATGCTATCTATTCTTGGCATCAATAGCACCATTCATGAGCATATTTTCAACACATCGTTGGCGTTTATTCCAAAGTCGACGATAGCATGGCGCAACCAACTCGGCAAGGCCATGAATATGCTGTCGACTCTGCTCAGCCGAGACGCCACAGAGTTTAGGCATTAAATATGAACAAAGCTGTAAAATACTCGAAAGCTCTCCTGTTGAGCTATGGAGTGGCTCAAGTAGACCCCAACCACAGTCACGAATTTCAACGCTCTTGGCATTTCCGTGGGGTATACGATTGGAACAATCAGCAACTGACTCCCAAACAAACACAACACGACCAGTATCTCGATCAACCACACGTCGAATTACGCATCGCACAATAAATCCACTATCTGGTCCACGATGTTGTCGTAAAGGCATCGGACTTTTAAAGCACAAAGTATCACTAGTTGATCCCCCAACTACAGTCGCTTCAGACTCCGCTTCCATGCACTGCCAGACTGCAGCAGCACATGATTGAATATCAAAAGGTAAGATTTTGGCATCTTTCACCTCCATTACAGGTCCACGACGTTCATCAAGGATCATTTGTGTTTCTTGCAGTTCCTGTTTATCTCGTATGAAGCCACCTTTTCGAAATACCGTTTCCATTTCTGCTAGTCGCGCTTCTAAACCCGAAGCTAACGAGGCAAATACGGCCGTTTCTTCAGCATCACTTGCACGAGGTTGCTTCACTCCAAGTACAACAGCTGATGTCTCGATGTCCGGGCCTGAACTCATCGAAGATTTGCATCGCTTTCGCAAGAGTTTCTCCAGTCCTTTTGAAATCTTTAATTGCTCTTGAATTAAACCTTTAAGACGCAAGTTTTTCATCTCTGCTTTACTCTTTTCTTCTTTCTGATGCTGAGCCATGCGCTCCCACACGGGAAAAACTAGTAGTCCACTTGTTGATTCTCCAGCAGTCTCGAGCCCCCCTGAGGAATACATAACAGTACCTTCGGTCTTGATTCTACCATTTGTTTTAGCGGAGATGAGTCGCTGTTTACTCTGAGGCATTCGTGATCTCAAGTGCTCTAACTCACGCTGAAGCTCTTGCACCTGTGCACGAAGTCGTGTCAGCTCATCTTTTTGACGTTTACGAGAATTGTTCACTGTTCCCGAAGCACTAATCCCACGGCTTCTCTTGAGCGGTCTTTGAGCCATTGATTGCATTGACTGAGTAGGAAGTAGCGATACAGTCCGTGTTACAGGCGATCGTTCCGATGGACTCTTACTTGTCGAAAGTGAAGGATTCGAGTACTTCTGCACTATATTACGCGTTGGGAAAGTAAAACGCTGATCAGCACAAACCGAGGGAATTCTTATCGTTGGTAGAGACGGCAATGGCGAAGTCCCCGTTGAATGGTCTCTCTGTGGTCGTAAAGAAGGTAGTGGAGATCGCTGGTGTGTACCATTCGTACCGGCACGAGCTAAGAGTTCAACGATCGTTAGAGCTGTTGAATTACGACGTTCAGCTTCATCACTACTTTCATCACTTTGTGAAGAAATAGTTAAGGGTGTGAAGGTACTTTGGTTACTACCCGTGGGTGTCGAACGCAATTTAAGCGGCGGAAAGACTGCTGGACTGGCCATTGAAGGGTGCGTTGCAACAGATGACTCGGAGGAGACAGACACGATTGAGATCTTCCGTCTCGTAGCTTGCGATTGTTCAAATGTTGGGCTATCCATAGCTTATCGTGAGATGGCGGTGCATGCACTAGGAACCACAAAAAGAAGAGGAAGGAAGACGTTCTGTGCCCAAACCCGAGATGATGATGCCAACAAGTATACAGCCTGGAAAAGGATAATCACACGGCTTTTCATCAAATATTGTAGACTCTTTAAATCGATCTTGATCTGTTTTAAGCAGATGGTTAAAGTGTAAACATCCGGGGTTTTCAAATATGATGGGGATGGACGAAAGTATGGAAAAAAGAGCGTGACCCAACTGCCGATTGCAAAGTGTACGGTATATGTACAGTAATCCAAACGACGGTGACTCTAGAGTTTAGTGGAATGTATACCAGAGTGTCCTGTCCCACGTGTTGTGTACAGTATAAGATTGACATGATATTGTGAAACGAAACATAGAGAGTTGGAATTTATTTGGAATGATAATCCTTTGCTGTTTATTGGTTACTTTTGCTGATGAAGTGAACAAAATGGTCATTTTGAATGTGAAGATCAACGCACTAGTTACTTGTACAAAGATGTTGGTCTATTCGACACATACGAGCGATGTATCATTGTCATTCGGTGGCCAACAAATGAAGAGATTGTCGTGCATCATTCCCTATTACTTGTTAACATTGTTGAAAAATGATAGATGGTATAGATCTATCGTTGCTGATTCGTGGACTTAAATTTAAATACAGACGTAAATTTTTAACAACTTCTCACTGTTGCTTACGCCAGCGGCTGTACCTATTCGCGGCAGCGACAAGTGCCTCAAGAAACGTTTATTTCTGCCATTATTGGAATCAGTCGACATTATCGTCCTTGTCGCCGTGAATATCAGCTTAGAAGTTTTAAAGCTTTTACGGAACGTTTGAATTAATCAAACTATTTCCGGTCACCACAAAGGGCGATAGATGCCAACAAATCGCTCTTTTAAACTTACAAGATGGTTTCAAGCGAGATCTTACTTAAAGGCGTCATCAACTACCATATGGAATTCGATTATTTGTATGAGAGTAGTTATATAGCAGTTTCAAGTAGATATACTTTACTTTTGTTGATGAGGCTTCTTTTCGCAATATTATAAGCTATTGAAGGGTAACTAGACTCTTATCTTTGTAGCGAAGATGGAAGATTATGCAAGAGAGAAGGCTAGGTTTAGTCTCAAACTTGATTTATTTAATATCATAGTAATAACAGAAGCACATGGCATTAGACATTACCAACGAGCAGCATGTTTGGGCATGAGCCCCACATCAATGTGCGATAGTGTTGACTACATCATCTATTTCGCTATGGGTCAGCGAGTTTTTCAAGCGGCTCACGACTTTTAGCGGCGGTGATTTTCAAAGATGATGTGGCATCATATGAATGACCGTAATAGTTGATATTTGATGGTTCAGGACATTCAATCGTCGTTTTACATAACAACTATATACCTCTATCAGTTCTACCAGTGAGTTTCATCTGTTCATATTATCTACACAATGTTTTGTCCTCAATTCCGACGTAACTTCAAAGTAAAAGCTTGATGGTTGATGACAAGAGGTTGTGTTTACGTCACAGCATCATTTATTACCGAATGCTGGTCGCCAATTACCTATAACTCTTTTATAAAATTTCTGAAACTCTATATTATAGGAGATTTAAATGCATTTGTAAACTTCTAAATTGCTGGGAAAAAGACCCAATAGTTTCTTTTTGCTAATTATTACAAAGAATATAAGAAACGAATACTGTAATTACTTCAGCTCTATACTATATTGTAATTGTTATGGTGCTCAAGAGCTGCGAAGCAGACGCTAATATGTCCCACTCTTTTGGAAAGGACTGCATACTTCGTGTCGTCCTACATATCATCCGTTAAACTGCAGGGAACCAACACGATCGCATGATATACCAAAGCACTACACCTCTAGATACCACCATTGAAAACATAGAGAACAGTAAAATCGCCTTTTACCGAGTTGTATTCACACAGCACGAAAGCTCATATCGATTTTAAATCGAGATGTACCGCCGGCAAAATACCTGCCGTCAAAAATGCGTATCCTAGCCTTTATTTTAAAAGCGCAGCAACATGAAGTAGATGGGCTATCTGTGGCAACCCAAGCGAACCGAGTGGCCGATAACATGTCTGGTGTTAGACATGAGAAGATCGATTATACAACTATATGTCTGTCACATCGATTAGATTTACATTTTCTCGTTTAAACAGACAAACTTGACCAAGGTGAAGCATACTCTGACCTACGAGAAAATCGAACCCTCAATCGAGAAAGTGGAGCCTTTTTGATAAAAGGCTCGATTTTCTTAAGATACAGAGTTGGTTACACGTTGACTGGAATTTTCTGTGGAGTTTCTAGCTAGAGCCCCCGTCGAAGATTCCTTTCTCATAAATTACAGACCAGATCATGCATCATTACGGCAGACTAATTTGGAATATGATGTGGCAACTTTAGGACGAAGATCCAGCACCAGAATAAACTCATTCACTTTCCAGCCCATCTGAAGCTTAATAGTCTCGTCCAAACCATTATTCACCACAACGTCCATTCCCGTATACGCGCACTGAATAATCCCTCAGGATTGGTATGTCCTGCCACTGGAAGTTCAGAGTAAATATGAGTCTGGCAAGGTAAGGTCATTCCTTGGCTGTCAAGGATACGCACGATATCACGGAAACGTGGCTGGTATAAGTCGACAACGCCTTAGATATCGTTGCAAAAGGAGTAAGATTCAGCATCAGACAAAGATACGGTCGGATTGAGCTCCATGGAGGCATGAAAACGCTACACTTAAGTTTACAAGGCACAGTCGCGTGACAATGACGCGTCGACTTCGCAACTTTAAGGCAAAAAGTGGTATGGCGAACCTTCTAGACTCTTTTAATCAGCTGGTTGATGGATCGCGCCAGCTAATGGTATTTCTCAGCAGTCTGTCGTCAAAAGATGATTTGACTTTATTGGTTGTAGAAAATACGAAGGACATCACATCAACTACAGTGAAGGAAAAGATGTCTAATCAACCAGAGAAGCCACAATCGATCGAATCTCTGGCTAAGCCATCGAAATAGCCAACCCGCTTGATCATAAGTGTTTTAGCTGG
Source organism: Plasmopara halstedii (assembly GCF_900000015.1). NCBI lineage: Eukaryota > Oomycota > Peronosporomycetes > Peronosporales > Peronosporaceae > Plasmopara > Plasmopara halstedii. Next base: position 457,884 of record NW_020189964.1, read on the forward strand.
CTTGTCGTGGCGAATCTTCAGGCCCAAAATAAACTCTCTTTGCCCAGCTTCTTTGTAACGGGATTACACGTACCCTGGTAACAGGGTACGTGTCACACGAGATGGGAATGGTGTGACTGCGCCCAAACAAGAATACGGTATGTGGCTGGATAGCCAGTAGTTTTGCATGTATTTAGTTTCTTACTATACATATTGAGGATAATCTATACATTTAAAATTAGGCGGTCTAGCCGCAGATAAAAATAAAAAATCAGCTTTGAATTTCAAACGGAATAGTAATTAGTCTTGGGTTAAGGCAATAATTACTTTTGGAATAAGCGGATTGCGATCTGCTAACTCGTAACGCTACTGCAGCCCCGCTGCACTTGGTAGCACTTGTAGTCAATCAACACCTGAGTCGTATAGACTAATCCTATGTGAGGATGGAAGAATTTTCCGTTTTGCCCCAGGGTATGCAGGAAGGGCTTAACAAGCTGATGTTCTTGCTTGGCCCTGAGGGCGTGCAGCATTTCGCGGCGCAAGGCCCCGAGGCAATCGGTGCGCGTCTAGAGGCGCTTTCATATTACGAAAACGCGCAGCTAGAGCACCTGCAGCAGAAGATGTCTGCATCATTTGCGTATATGACGCCACCGTCCGTGACGGAAGATTTTCCTCGCCCTAAGCCGCTCAAAGTGAGCGTTAAGGTCTTTGAGGGGAAGGATGGAGAGAATCCCCTGCTCTGGATGAGAGAAGACGAGATGGCCATCGCATCCGCCATGCTCCAGACCGAGCAACAGCGCGTAGCGCTAGCCATCTAAAAGCTCGATGGTCGAGCGCGAGAATGGGCACTGACGTGCGGCATTTCGGTCGAAGCTGCGTTACCGTCCTGGTCGCCACCTAATCAGGCGTATCGCGTGCTATCGCGTTTCTTTGCCACCCGACAGGTCAACAAGAATTTGGTGGACTTTGTCCAAGAGGTTCGCACTCTCATAAAGAGATGGTAGCAGTTACCCTGCCGGAGGTGGTCACAGTGACTGTCTTGATGGAAGGCCTCCGCACTGGCGTGACCAGAATGGAAGTCTTCCGTGTGCATCCATCTTCGTTTGAAGAGGCCGAATTCAATTTCAGGTCGGCACGACTTGATTGAAATGCACACTCCAACAGCTCGTCGAGCGGGCCTATGCCCATGGATCTCAGCTTTGCTG
>NW_020189964.1:459077-465209 GCF_900000015.1 Plasmopara halstedii
CTGCTTCGTCAGCTTGTCAATCTCTTGACAAATCTCATACTCTGACGGAAGGTCGAAGCGATCAGAGTATCTCAGGGAGAGTCTTTAACATACGGTTTGGTCCATTCATCCCTTCTGTTGTCCAAGCCAGAAGAGTTCGCTGATCTCTTCCTTGAAGACGTCAATATACTTACGACCATACATTTTGCCTCTTCGGGGCCGAACAGCCCATCCGGAAGGGAATTCAAATGGGGTCTGAAAGCCTGCGTCGATATTCAAAGCCCTCGTTGATTGCGCTGAATGCCATCTTTTTCATCCGTAACTACAGTCTCCAAAGGAAGGGAGCTGTATAGCTCTTCGAGTAGCACAATGTACAATGTACCATGATTCAACAAGGGTAATCGGCTGCCCAGGAAGAGAACGTGACTCCACCGGATCTGTCTCCGACGAATCTGAGATTGCTTTGTAATATGTATGCCTGTCACTGGCCCCGTAGACGCCTGGGGATCAAGATTTTTTGTCGCAATCTCCTGCATTTCGTAATCAGCGTCATCGTCTGCTTTGGTACCGTCGTCATCTTCTTGCTCTTCGCACCTTTCTTTTGCCAACCATGCATTCGCGTTTGCATCCTCTCCTTCCTCATCAGAGGTTCCTCCTATATTTCATTCATAAACGATACTACTGCTACTTCTAGTTTCTGGCATACACGTATTCTGAGATGGCTTGCACTGAATGAATTTCCGGTCTCCAATCCTAGAGTACACGAAATTCACGAGAGTGAAGTATGGTCAACTGCAGTAGCGCAACGAATCGAATGCTGTCGGATCTCCCTCCTCAATCCGGCCAAGTCGCTGTTCGTAGTTGAAGTAAAATATGTCATTGGCGCTTTATTGTTCGCTTCAGATGCCTGTTGATTGCTTCGAGTTAATTTGCAAGCTTAGAGAGCCGATCTCAGTTGTTTTCGACGATTTTCACAATTCATTCGTGTTCCCAAGTATGTGACTTGAGGCTACCACTGTTTGTGTGACGCAGTCATTGCCCTTCTTTACCCATGGCCTTAACGCTTCCATTGATCCGGCGAAATGAGCGTCTGAGACAGACTTGCCATCTTGCGATTCAGTATAGATGAGGCGCCAATTCTTTTTTTGTGCACAAAACTCAGAAAAAGAAGAATGAAGGGCAACAGTGTGTTCTGGTAGCGGTGACGTTATCAGACCGAAGCACTATCCTTGTAACATGTGGAAGCTTCTTCTTTTGTCTCATCGGCATCGCTTCGGTCATTGATATCGCGGACTCACTGTCTTGTTTGTTGTCTCCATCTGAATTGAGATTGAATTCCACCTTGTTATCTATGACGGACGCAATTTCCCCCTTCTCGGCTTCTTCTAGGTGAAGTACTGCACCATATCCCCACGCCAACTAATCCCTCTTTTGCCGACATGCTTGACTGTCATTTTTCAAAAGGTCTAAAGCTTCAACTTTCATTTTGAATTCCATAACGACCAAGGCTTCACCCGAATCTTTACTCTCGGTGTACCTGCTTCTCATGTTATTCAGAATATTGCTGATAGCAATTTGCTGGTTGGCTTCTCTGGTCTTGCGAGCGATAAACAGCATCGATGACATGGATTGTATAAGCAGGAGCGCCAACGTCAACCAGGAGACGCTAAGTCTTTTGATGACATTAAGGCCACCTAACAATCGAGGCAATAGTCTACGGAGTCTTCATCGGCTTCCCTCTTTTCACCGATGGCGGTCAGGTGATTAAGTCTATGAAGTGTCCTATGAAGCAGATGATTCGTATTCAATTTTTTGATCTTCCGTTTAAAGCCGCACTTTGGGAATGTTTTCATGGCCACCATCTCCTTCATCAACTCTGGCAACCCATTAAGGTGCAGACTGCTGAAAATCTGCTTTATGAGATCGAAAGAGTCATCAACCAGAAAGCCAGTGACACAGTCAACTCCCTTCCGCAGTCTTGTGTCGCCTGACGTCAACGCTCTCATTATGCGAAAGCACCAGAACAGGAGTCTTCTTTTCACCTCTGTTAAGCTGACCTCCCAGAAATTTTTCATATCCCTAAGGAATGTGGGCTCTTGTCTAATTTCTCATAATCGCCGGGAAAATATAGAGTTGACCATCTAGCAATAGCTTCTTAGTACTCCAGGAGTAAACAAAAAAATTGTCATTGGAGAACACAGAATACGGCTTCATCGATATCTGCGGGCTTTAAGCGTTGGTAGACTCAGGATATTTTAGTGAGCTAGTTTCCCTAGCTAAGTATCTAAAAGTCTATGACCCCGCTTTGAAGCGGTTGTTTGGCATTGAGATAGAAGCCTGTAGAGTTGCCTGGTGATGATTCCTGCAGATAATTGCTCTATGACTCTCTTCTCTACTGAACTCTCCTTAGCTTTCGCATAACAGCTGGTCAAACCGTGGGTACGCTCAGCCTCACCAATGCTACAATTTGAAGTGCCACCAGCTGCTAGTTAACCCATTGTTTCTTTACGAACATTGCTCCTTCTTTGACAATCAAATGCGTCGAATAAAGCGTTTGCAGCCATGCCGAATTGTCCACAAAATTTTTACAGATCTCAATAAAGACTGTTTGTATGTCTTAAGGACTCCTTTAATCCTAAGAGTCTCTAGAAAATGCTTCTTTCTGACAGCGATGTTGGGAAAATAGAAAAAAATCGACCTTTTTTGCTTCAACGCCAAAAGCTGTCAAAGCTTGCGGGCGTCTCTTAGCAGCCCGCAAACGTACGAGATGACGCCCAGCTTTCATTTGCTGCATGTGGCCTTTCAGTAGTAGATGAAGATGCTGGTAATTGTCCGGCAATCCCTCGAGCAATGTGGTGAACGGTTTCTGTGACCACACACTGCTTTGCAACCCTACCATTCAGGATATTGACAGCGATTTTTCCATTGTATTCAGTAGAAATGCTGTGCGCCCGCCGCCGCTCCAGCGCATCCTTTTCAGATCGCTAAAGGGAGTCTCGAGAATTCCAGTGCTGTTCGCCCACCAGATTCGCACCGTCCTGGGGGGAGGCTTAAACTACTTCTCAGCCCATGTAGGAATGCCACCGGCAGGACTACTTCCAGCTTCATCGATTTACCATATGCCGCTAAATTCGACATTGCTTAAGCTTTACACAGACTACGACGTAATGGATGCACTGCCAGAAATGCCACCAGTGCTTATTAAGGGGACGATGAATAAGGTGGAGCGTAGGCCCTCTGGAGGGAAGCGCGCAATTGGGTAAGGATTTCTGAAAGAATGAGCGTAACACATGACATCAACTCAAATTTATCTCGATGTTGCTTGCGACATCTTCAGATTTATCCCCGCTTTCCAAATCCAAAGCCCAATCGTATAGGTACTCTGCCCAACCCCGGCGTCTAGAGTAAAGGGCGTCTAGAAAGTCTTCAAGTGGCTCTTTAAGTCACACAGCACACGATTTATAAATCATCGAGCATAATACTCAGATCGTGTGCGTTGCGGCTGAGAGCATAGCACATTTAGCTCGCAACAATATCACGACTAAAAATCTCATCTTACTGTGACACCAACCGCCACAAAACGTTGTTTAAGGCTTCATATTTGCACACACATTTCGTGGTGCAGCAGCTGCAGTTGTGACTGCATGGTAAAGCTAAACATAACGCTATTTTGCTAGTTTATAACGTTCTACTTCAATTTGTTTTTGCATATTAACTGTGAGTTCTACTGTCAAGTGCACCACGAGTGACGAGGGATTTTAGCCCCTCCGGATCCGCGGTTAAACATGTAAAGACGAGAATATTAAAGAAGATGAGGTCAAGGCACCAGTTGGCTGGTTGACCACGTCTATGGAGTGCAAATGATTCTTGTTCCGTCAGGTTATAAATTTGGCAACTTTGTCCGATAAAGTCCATTGAAGCATTTATGTACATGAAGTATCTGGCCAATCGCAGACAACTCGTGCTTCTTTCACCACGGTGCTAATATACGAAATTGTTGTTTATTTGAAAGACCTGCGGCGCACAACGATATATACAGATGGAGTACGGCACGCTCTACTAAACCATTGGGTTTGCTTCTATGAGAATATCAATTGTGCTCACCGTCAAAGTCGAGGACAGCAAAGTGACGCCACTGGTGATAATCAACGAATAAGATTCGCTATAAAAAGGAAGCATGATGCAAGGCTCTTATCAATGCAATGCCTGAGCTAACAAATATTACTGATTTCATGAATGAAGCATATGTTCCTGCGCATACAGGCGAGTCTGATGGGAATTCTTGAGTGAGATTCTTGCAGGCTCACATTTCTAATGATTTCAGGGACTATATGAAGCATTGAAAGAAATATTCGGCAGTTATTTTAAGTAATTACATACATTTAAGACGGCGACATCGGAATCTACGATTCGTATACCGATAAGCTGTCGACCCTTAATCGCGACCTGAAAGAAATCTGGCAATATTGAGCTTAGTCTTGGCAAAATATTTAAACTTACGATCGAAGAAATTATTTGCAATTGAGTCAAAGCTGGTTGGCGGAATGTGTACAAAACTGTAATTTAGATATCCATCTCCGCGCTAGTATTCATGACGATTTTTGAATGGCATATTACCCGACACAATATTTATGGGAACGACTCAAAGAACAATAGACAACAAACCAAGGAGAATATGTGGAGTTTTTTTGGATTAAAGATCACAAAGTCAAGATTACCTTGCTTTCAGCGTGCGAGAACTAGAGTGCTTTTTCCCAAAAACGCTCTATCTTTTTACTACGCCACATGTGGAGGGAGCGTCGTATCAGAGCAAGTACGTTAGCATGAGCTTACACGAAGTGAACATGCAGACGATGACGTTTCTTCTTGCAACGAAGTCGCCGCGGCTTCCGCAAATTATGGACGCTGTCGTTAAACTATGCTTGTTCGGTATATGCATCATACGACATATTGTCGTCAGAATGGCATTCATATTTCGACGCGACTTGGAAACATACTCGCGCCATTTGTGTGTGCGTGAGCTGTAGAGTGTGCTTGATGGTGAGCTTAGCATCACGGACTATCATTTGCTCAGTCGAAATGATCATGTTAGTCTCAGGATATTGGTCGCCTCAAAATAGATTTCAGTCGTCGTGGCGAGCATGAAAGGGGACATTTCCGCCAGTTTTGACGGAGCGTTAAAGATTCGTATGCTGCACTTCCAGTTACAGCAATCGTCGCGATACCGGCCAACGTCGTTCTATTATCTGAATGGCATATTGTCAATAATGATTGCATCAAGTTCGGCGCGTGAATATGATATTGTGCTATACTGTCATTGACGCAATTTGATTTTTCTGGTAATGATATGCTATGACATTCGTACCACAGTAGTTTCCTGTAGTACCATACATTGGTATTTCTCGGCTAGGTCCTATGCTCGGGGTACGATTGTAACAGAAGCATCAGTAGTGTGACATGATTTTTCTCTACAACGCATCCTAAGATCCCACTTACCCAGGTCTGAATTTCGTCCTAGTAAATCAGCCGGCTTTTATATTCGGTTTGCAGCGGGGCTACCGTAGCTTTGGAGGTAGCGGGTCGCAATCCACTACCTTCAGGAGTAGGTAGAACCTTAACCAAGGCTGAAAAAAAATTCGGTTTAAATTCAATACTGATTTTATTTATTTTTATCTGCGGCTAAGCCGCCTAATTTTAAATTAATAGATTTCCTAAACATGTATAGTAAAATCCAAATACATGTATAACTACTAAGTATCTAGCCCCGTTCCGTATTCTTGTTTGGGTTTGGTCACACCATGTCCACCTAGTGTGACACACACCCCTGTTACCAGGGTATGTGTAACCCCGTTACACTCTCCACCTTTAAGATTTACAGTTTCAATCGATTATTGCCTCAACGAGGCTTGCGTGTCCACTAGACACTGGAACATGGTTCGTTGGGACAAAACGACTTCCGTGTTCAATGAGCTCTGGGTCAACGACATTGAAGTCACCAAATCTCGCTGGTTCTGTCAGCGTACATGGACAGAGCGCAACTTCGTCCCCCGCACGCGGTGCCATGTCGGACAGTGCGTCTACAGCATCGAGGGATGTAAATCTCAGGCTGGGTGAGCCCGAGCGTCGCGCTCCGCACACGCTATTAGCGACGAG
>NW_020189964.1:465219-465743 GCF_900000015.1 Plasmopara halstedii
GGTGGAAGGATGGAACTGGAAATCAGTTTCGTAAAGCTTATACCGGAGACAGCAGAGCAACTAAATATCGTCGTCTGGCTCGGGCCAATGAACGTCAAGCTGTTGCCTCAAAATGTCGCTCAATTCATGAATATTTTGCCACCTCGCAAAGTTCCAATATTGATTCTTCTGACATTAATCAGTTGTCCCAAAGATCACTGACTCAATCAGAGAAGATGGATCGAGCAATTGCCATGCTCGAAAAGCAGACTCACATTGGGCAGAGCCGCGCGTTTAAGCGCCAGTTAAGCCTAAGCAAATTCGACTATATTCGCTCTATCGCAGTTCATCGTTATCTGTTATTGCTGAAGCAGAACATGTCATCCAAAATGGAAAGCTCTTTATCGGTCGATTCGAGCATGATGCCATCAAACAATTGTGCAAATGACCACAGAGCTAGAAAGCTCCGCGAGTGGGCCAAATTCTGCATTGAAAACCAAGCGTTGCCTGCTTCACATCAGGGATGTCATGTTAAGACAAAGTCC
>NW_020189964.1:465753-466012 GCF_900000015.1 Plasmopara halstedii
TAGTGTTTGCACTGAACAAGGCAGTGCATTCGTCTACCGGCTACACGCCGTTCTACGTGAACGACTGACTCACTCTCGTGTATCGCTGACGCCGCCATCCTATGGCTCAGAACTTGGTGGGGGAGGAATAGCCGAACGGCTAGCTGATGTCAGCCCCCTCACCATCCGCAAGGAAGTCGATGGCATCTTATCTACCAGAAAGAGTGTCCTACGACACGTTCGCGATGCGATGGCTGAAAGCCAAGACCTGCAGAAAGAA
>NW_020189964.1:466022-466168 GCF_900000015.1 Plasmopara halstedii
TTCACGCCGTTCCATTTGAACGGCTTTCGACACCCTAGAGTGCCTCTAACACTTAGAGAAGGCACTCCGTCTTGAGTTTTAAGTGGGAAAGAGGCTCGGAAAGCGCTTTCCTCCCAGGTCTCGGAGTTGAGACCGGTTTCTTTAAA
>NW_020189964.1:466178-466380 GCF_900000015.1 Plasmopara halstedii
GAGCACCAATCTAATCGTCGTTTATAGTCAGGTACTCTGATATCACTCCTGTGCCATCTACTTTTGTCGTTGCTGCTGGGATTCTACCATATCGCGAGTGCTTTTGCATTTTAGAGATTTAATAAAGGGACCACCGCCTTCGCGTTGAATGCTTTGAGTGAATTTGTCGTCGTTCTATTCCACGCCATTCTCTGATCTGTGG
>NW_020189964.1:466390-466690 GCF_900000015.1 Plasmopara halstedii
CGTTCAGTTCTTTCCACCTTTTCTTGCGGACGGGATGGGGTTCACGAAGAGCGGCGGCACCTAGGGATAGGCGTTGTCCAGGAACCAGCACCAGCACGTGAATCTGTGTTAACTGTGGGGTGACCATACTGTTTTCTCTCAGCACGTATTCCAGCGGGTCCTCCGCCTGTAGCTGTTGATCCTCCTTTATTAGCGATTCGATGAGAGCTGTCTTCTCGCCCTTCTTGAGCTTCTTCACGTCGTCTGATTGGCTTGACAACCAAGCGCCGCCCTCTGTCTTGGCTAGGAAAAGCTCTAATC
>NW_020189964.1:466700-466974 GCF_900000015.1 Plasmopara halstedii
GTTGGATGACCACCCGCAGGTTTGAACAGATCGCTCCTGACACGATCGTGCGTTGCGTTATGCGCACGAATTCCTTCCTGCGAATCAATGTCATACCGTACAGCCGTGGCCGCCACCATGGATGGGTCAAAGATCGACAATGGAAAATTTGGTCATATCAGCTGCTGAGATTGCCATTGATGATGCGGCTCCTCGGGTTGCAGCCAGTGTATCTGTCTTTTCGGTTGGAACCACCACCAATTTATGAACAGGGACCTTTTTCGCCTTTACATCT
>NW_020189964.1:466984-467117 GCF_900000015.1 Plasmopara halstedii
ATCATTAACCCCCATGATTCCGAGAAGACTGAACGCTTTAAGAGTCAAGGATGGGGAGCTCTCAAGGATAATCCGGCGTATGAAACATTGCGTAAGTATGCGAATACAGTTTTTCGCACGGAACTTCCGAATG
>NW_020189964.1:467127-467301 GCF_900000015.1 Plasmopara halstedii
AAAAAAACACAAACACGACCTTCCAGTTCCACTTCTGATTCAGTCCATCAATGATCTTGTCCATTACACTCATATCGACGTTCATTTCCCAGTACTTGCACTCAGAGATGAAAATCGATTTTTCATTTTTGATTCTCGCGTTTTAAAAGTAGACATCACACATTCTTTATTGCT
>NW_020189964.1:467311-467823 GCF_900000015.1 Plasmopara halstedii
GATCACAGTCGTGCGGAGCACGGGAGGACGAATGGAGAAGCACATCGTCCTCTTAAGAGGTATGCTTGAGTGCATGCGCACGAACGAACTGTACGCCAATGCAGACAAGTGCATCTTTGGTGCAGAAGCGATTCCCTTTTTAGGGTGCTTCATTGGGAAGCAAGGCCTTCGAGCGGACCCCGCTAAGGTCAAGACGATTGTCGATTGGCGGGTTCCAGTGAACCAGAAGGACTTGGGTGAGTGGCTTGGTCTTGCCAATTACTTGCACAAGTACAGCGTAAACTACGCAGAAATGACCCGGCCATTATCCAATATCCACAAAAGGATGTGAATGGTTCTGGAAGACCGAACATCAGAAGGCTTTTGACGGGGTCATATACAGCCTCCTGCATGCACCAATACTGGCCTGCCAGACCCTGATCGTCCTTTCAGCGTCGTCTGTGACGCTTCAGACTTTGCTATCGGCTGTGCACTGCTGCAAGCAGACGCCGAGGGGCGAGATCGGGTGATCG
>NW_020189964.1:467833-468787 GCF_900000015.1 Plasmopara halstedii
GAACTGCAGAGAAGAACTACCCAGTTCATACAAGGAGCTACTTGCGATGAAGTATGCACTTGTCAAGTCAGGGTCCATCTGCTCGTCTTCAAGCCGTTTGTGATCTATACAGATCATGCGTCACTACGCACTGCGACTCAGTCGCCCCACCTCTCGCAGAGGATGGCTAGATGGCTATCCTACTTCGCGGGATATAAATTCAAGGTGAAGTATAAACTGGGAGAGCAGAATGCTTCGGCTGATGCGTTGTCACGCAGACCAGACTATGAGCTTGCTCATGTTACAACTGTAATGTCGTCTGTGACGGATTTGATCCGCACCGCGTATGCGGGTGATGGGATGTGTGTAGCGTTGCTACGGGCTCTAGGAAGCAAGGGGTTTAGACGCCCGGACAAGAAATTGCCACCAAGACTGAGTGCACGATTGCACCGATAACGGCTTGCTATATTATAGCACCGATTCAATGGATACACCACAAATTGTGGTACCTCATGATGAGTATTCGGAATGCCGCATCCTCTATTAGGCTATCGACACGCCAGTCAGTTGTAATCTCGGTCGGTGAAAACAAACAAATCTGTGAGTCACCACGATTGGTGGCCCAAGCTGTTAAAATTGGACGAGCACCTATGTGCGCACGTGTGAGTAGTGCCAACGGGTGAGAACATCTCCAAAATGTGGCTACGCCGCTGGTCAGCTTACCGGTAGTCTGGGCTTTGTGTTTGGCCTGCCAAAACATTCGGCGGGCAACACGGGTGTTGTGGTATTCGTCGAGCGTTTGAGCAAGATGGCTCATTTGACGGCGGTGCCAGAGATTATCGACGGGGTCGGTACAGCAACGCTGTTCGTGGATCGTGTTTTCCGACAACACGAACTCCTAGAGTCGATTGTCTATTATAGAGACCCTCGTTTCACGGGAAAATTTTGGTCGACTATCTTCAAGGTGCTAGACAC
>NW_020189964.1:468797-469248 GCF_900000015.1 Plasmopara halstedii
AAAGATACGAAATCTTTGTTTACAACGAATTCAGCCACCGCCTTTGCTTTTCTAATCTTTCTTACAGTTCAAATTGTGTTGAGTGTCACTATTTAGATATTGTATGATGATTATCTTATGTGTGTACACACATATATATTATAAAAGTACAAGTCAAAAATACAACATAGATTTGATTGGATGAAATTGATAATAGATTGATATTACACTTTTGATCTCACACACATAATGAAGGATGCGTCGACTTGCTCATTGATGCAAGAATCTTCGTAACGGAGTTCCTGCGACCGTAAGCAGCATAAACTTTGTCGATTGCTACATCACTGGTGTAGCCCGCACAAACAAGTTTACCAACGACATCCCAGAATGCTTTACGTCGACAGAACTTGGATCTTTCGGCCCCACGCTCCTTTGATGTGAACTCCTTGGCTGGCTTTGATCCACCGCATCC
>NW_020189964.1:469258-486459 GCF_900000015.1 Plasmopara halstedii
ATACGCGAACGGGCTGGTTCGCCCTCGCGTCCTCATGACGCCGCCATCCCATGGTTCAGGGCTTGGTGGAGGAATAGACGAACGGCTTGCTGATGTCAGCCCCTTCACCATCCGTAAGGAAATCGATGACTTCTTGTCTACCAGACTGAGTGTCCTATGACACATTCGCGATGCGATTGCTGAAAGCCAAGACCTGCAGAAAGAAAATGCAGATGAAAAAGGAAGATGCAAAGTAGAAAGCTTTTAGGTCAGAGCCCAACCTCCATTTCTAATGGTGTCAAGCGCACCACCGTCGCATGCAGCGACGCATTCGCCTGCTCCACGGCTGGGAGTCGCTTCGACAAAGCGCGGTAGTCCTCAAGCTGAGGCAGCCGGCGCACGACGGGCTTTAAATTGTCAAGAGCGTCCGCACAGCGATATGCTACTTCAGCATGACACTCAGCGAAGCTCCGATCACGAAGGATCTTGTCCTCAAGGGCTCGAAGAGCATCACGAGTCACCGGACGGCGGTCGACCCGGTTGTCACCGCCCGCCACCGACTCTTCTGATGAGAACGGTGACGTCCACTATCACGTGGAACGTCTAGTGAGATGACGTCGTCACCAGGGTCAAACCCAATGTCTAGTGAAAAGGCGGGGATATCCCGACTCCGATAAATCGTGGAATTTTGAGACGCCACTTCGTCAAGATTGCCCATACGCCGTGGACGCTTTTGATCAGAAAGATCATGACGCCCTGCGCTTTCCGGCAATAGCCAGGGAAGTAGAAGGGTCGCGAGCTGAGCTCAAGCAGTGGCCTTGAGATCTTGCGGTCGTAGACACAGAGCTCGCGGGAGCGTTAGGGGTTAACCCATACGTCGCAGGGCGACAATCGGAAGGAAGTCGACGGCGTGCCTTGGATTTGGCAAATTGCGGCTCAACTGTAAGTTATGTAGTTTCCGGTGCCGTTGCACCCATCGTTCAAAGATCACTTCGTCATCTGTAGCGCTTTCGCCAGGGGCGAGCACTACAGGTATCGTCCGCATTGCGGGTGCAAGAAAGCCACCTCGTTGAGCATGTAGACGAGTGCGATAAACTTCCAGCGGAAATTCTAGTGGAACCACGAAGCGAGCTCGAAGAGCTTTCCGTTTGTCAAGCTCATCTTCCGTAATGGCCGGGGGCCCGATGATGTGGAGGCGTAACGATCGAGCTACCACGTCCTTCGCTTCCACAGCGGGTCCGCCGGGCGGAAGCCATATTCCACACGAGGGTCAATGACTGGCCGTGGATGGGCGCGCATCAGAGCCGCTTTACGGGCAGCTTTCAGCTGCCGCCTCATTCGTGATGACACCACGTCCCTCAGGTGATGAGAGGTCAGGAAACGGACATGGAGCCCACAAGGCGCGAACAGGGCAAGTCTCACGCCGCTGGCGCGGTTCGTCTTCCTCGTCATCCCACCCGGGGAATGGAGTGTCAGACTCATAGTCAACCACCTACACATCCTCAACGATGTCACTTATCACTGATAGTGAGCGCGGAGCGCGACGCTCGTGCTCATCGAGCCTAGGATTTACATCCCTCAATGCCGCGGACGCACTGTCCGACATTGCACCGCGTGCGGGAGGCGAAGTTGGGCTCTGTCCGTGTGCGCTGTCAGAACCAGCGAGCCTTGGTGACTTCAGTGTAGTTGACACACAGCTTTTTGAGCACAGAAGTCATTTTGTTCCAACGAACCAAGTTGCAGAGTCTAGCGGACACGCAAGCCTCGTTTAAGCAATAATCGATGGAAACTGTAAATGTTCTCAATCTCAATGGGGGAGAGTGTAACGGGATTACACGTACCCTGGTAACAGGGGTGTGTATCACACGAAATGGCATGGTGTGACTGCGCCAAATAAGAGTACGTTACGTGGCTGGGTAGCCAGTAGTTATGCATGTATTTAGATTTTACTATATATATGTAGGAAAATCAATACATTTAAAATTAGGCGGCTTTGCCGCAGATAAAACAAATAAATACATTTTACATTGGAGACAGAAAAGTTTATTAGCCTGGGGTTGAGGTTCTAACTCTTCTCGGAGGTAGCAAGTTGCGATCCGCTACACTCGTACTGGTTCTTGTGACGAACGTAAGGTCGGTGACCTAAATTAAGCTTCCTCTAAGCGCAAAGCTACAGCAGCCCCGCTGCAGCTTTGATGCGTGACGTTTTTTCAAACAAAGATTATGACTGTAACCATCTGCTGTTGCGGTTTCAAAAGTGTTACTGAGTCTTTTTTCCCCATGACAGCGATATGATATCTGAATTGCTTGGGGTACGTCGTGTCCCGAACAATTTAGAGCGCATATAAAATGAAACTCATCTTAATCCTGGCCGCAAATCAGACCCTTTTTTTAAGAGGATCAACGTGTTGCTGTGACCGAAGAGCTCACTGGCGATAGCCATATAAGAGTCGTATCCGCTGTCAGTACTCGATGAGCAAGGGTTCGCCAACTGTTATCTGAGTTTGAGTAGTGGATTGTCAGGTTCACAAGGGCTAACAAAGTATAATGGAAATTGCTCGTCTGTATACACACACTTACTGAGGAGAACTTATATCATTTAACACGCTTCACCGCGTGTCGATCACTTCCAGAGAGCCGCTGATTTACGTGAATACAGGTTGTAATGGGGCTAGTCCAATTACATATGTTGTGTGAACAGTATAGTTCTGTGTGAGGCTAACAATAACTTTTTATCGTTCATAGTTGTATCTTCCCAAATTATGTTAGATCAGCATTGGATGCCTTATCAGTTTAGAGAAATTTAAGGCCTAATTGGCCATAATAAATGCTATTTCACCGTTTCGTCCTCGTTTGATGAACAAGTAGAGAGGGATACTCTCACCTTGAAACCTCTCTAGCTTGAGGTCCAGCGTCGGTAAGATTGCCCAGAGCCATTGACGTTAACGACTTGGCGCACCCTCGGTATTCCCTTCTCGGCAGAAAAGAAAGAGAAATGCAGCTCGACGCACTTCTCATTAGTGAATGAATCGCAGCTTCGTTACAAGTTTGGTATTTGAGCGATGACTTTACCAGCAGATTCAAGTAGTGCTGTTTACAACAAACCTGAAGTGACAAGTACTCACCTCCAAGCTCACATCGTGCTTTCAACTTTGCAGCCAGGCATCAACAAAATTCCAAACTCATGCCTGTATCACTAAAGACATATATTCACCACTAAAGCCTTAGTTGAGTGCGATAGTCTTAGGCACTATATCAGTGCCTTGTATTCATGTTACAGTTCAAAGATTGTAGGTATTCCCCTACCGTTGCTGCTCGAGGCACGGGTAGCTTTAAGCAGTTTATGCGATTTTCAGGCTTCGAAAGCGCTAGTGAAGAAACTTTCATTTGCTCGTGTCGCTCTTCATTTTGGGCGGAACACCCGTATATACTGGCGTGTAACGGTGCGGAGCAACTTCATATATCAAAAAATATCACGATATGAAGGTATTTGCAGAAGCTGGTCTGATTTGTGCGCTGTAAGACGGGTAATAATCTTGACATACTTAGGTGGATCCAGCTCATAAGAAACGAGCTGGACATGCCATGAGCTCTGCAGCGGGTTTTTCGCTGTAATTAGCGTTGTAGGAAGGAATCACGGGGCAATTTGTGCAGAATTAAAACAAGACGTATGGATCGCTTCTTTCGAACTGTACATGTTGACCGTATTTTTTTATGAGGATAAAGGTACCATGTCGAGACTTGGAAGGTCGTCATGATTATTCTCATCATAGAAGCCTCCGATGATTAGATCGCGAATATCTTCGCCCTCGTCGTCTTTCGCAGTTGATCGTTGAGCCACGGAAGCAAGCTATCGAGATTTTGATATGTAAGATGATCGTAGTAGCAGGGATCGTAAGGAGCAAGTGGTAGAGTTTAACGCTAACCAGAGTGGGTGGCCATTTAGCGTTGACACTTGCGCGATGGCTTACAAAGGCAACAAAGCGTAAGCTCAGGGTGGTTAACAATTGTATAGCAGGGCCGATCTGGGATACTCCCGATTTGTGCTAAAACGCATATGAGCATAGCTCAAAAGTACGAAAGTCCTGGTAAAGATTAAGGACGTTTGGAATTCGTGAAGGGAAAGCATGTTGAACAGGTGGGCTGATAGTTCATAATGCGGTCTATATATCATCATATTGCTTGACATATTAATACATAAACATGTAGCATTCGAACTATTCAGACTAAGTTCTAAAGCGCATCTTTTAGTATGACTCAAGCTCAATGAGACCTTTTGCGAGAAATGGTCAGGCGAGACTCATGTTTCCCAATGCAGCGGGGCTGCCGTTGCTCTTTCGCTTAGAGGAAGACTAGTTAAGGTCGGCGACCTTCTATACTTAGATCCAGTACGAGTGTAGCGATCGCAATCCGCTTACTCCAAGAGCAACTACAACCATAATACAAGGCTAGATAGATCTTCCGTTTAAAATGTAAACTGTGTTAATGGGATTTCTCTTCGGCAAAGCCGTCTGTATCTAAATCTATATCTATATAGTAAAACCTAATTTAATGTTCAATATTGGCTGATCCAGCCACGTACTAATTTCTTATTTAAGTGCAGCCACACCATTGTGTGGTCACACCATCTTGTGAAACCCAAACAATTATGTGATCACACCAGGTTGGGTGACCGCGTTACCTCTAAGGCCAAACTGGTCACTCCTTTCACAAGAGAGAAATCATTTCGCTGCAAATCAGTGGATCTGCTTTGTAGCAAAAAGATGTCTCTTGAGCCATTAAGTTGTGTCATACAGACCAGGTTGACTCAGCAGTATCAACAAAACGTGACGAAAACAAATTAATCATACTTCAATGCCCGGTTCTCTTCCGAGTTGTCTGGTCCCGCAGGGTCTGGCCTGAAATCCTAGGAACTAAGTCACTGTGACGCACAAGCGCTTGTATTTGTCTCGACAGAAAACTAGTAGCAGAAGAGCTCCGCCCACATCTGCATGATTATATATACCATTAATGGTTGACCTTTAGAGTGCACGTCATTAAGTGGTTAGAAATCATCTCATCTTGGGGCTGCAGCTCACTGACGCTTCTTCATTCTGAATTTGGTCAGGAAAAGTAGCAATATTGCAACCAGCTGTTTCTAAAAATCCGATTTTCTGCATAGCAGCTGTCGCCGCTTTGTACCTGCTCCAAAAGGGCTTCCGCTTTTGAATATGATTTAAAGATTCATAAAAGATTCACTTTGACTACCTCGAATCTTTTTAGCCTACGGTCTATCCAGGACGAATGACGTTTCACCCGCGCTGTGGGCGGAACACGATCAAAACTTGGATCTTTGTGTTGCATAGAATATATTTTACCCTGTCAAAGATTTCAGATGCTACAAAAAAATAAGTAACAATCTTCGACTATTATCGACCGTACCCGTTAAAAGTCGCAGATATTGGGTCCATATTCAGAGGGTGAATGTGTGACCTCTTGGTGCGAAAGCGGTCGAAGACTCTCCGATAGTACTAACTCCGTAATGTGGACAAACATCAATTGTACGACAGGTGCTCTCTCATAGCCCACCAGGTTTTACCGTCCTAAGATCCTTGAACGCACTCGATATATCTGATTAGGCGCTGCAAACATCCACGACATCTTTTGCTTTGAACCGTCTCTGTTGGGCGCCTTTTTACCGAGTTCCTGAACATTAGTGCCCATTCTCGCGCACGATTTACTGTGGCTCCACTTTGAGCAAGATCGAGTACATGGCCATCCCAGCTTCTATAATCCAGAAAAGTGATTTTTTCAGTCGCTTATCACAAAACATCTTGTCGATCAACATCAGCAGCTCCAATGTGCGAATCACCTGTTCCTCCACTAGCGCCGGATCGAGATGTCCCAAGGTCTGCCTTACCAACACATCTCGCAATGCTTGCAAGCACATCCACGGTGCGATTACCGCTTGCGGCCTTTTGGTCACCGGATCATTGAACCCGTCGGGATCCAAGATGTACAAAAGTTTGTATAGGCCGTCAATTTATTCCGTGAACAAGTGCTAGAAAAATTCACGACAGAAGCAAAGGATACAATTCGTTTACGACTCGGTCGTTAAGTCAGTTGACTACGGATGCCACCACGTTTGCTTTGCGCACAAAGCTTGAGAATTCAGAATCCGGATAAATATAAACAAAAATCGGATGGCTTCGTGCGGTCCTATCATTAGCGAAGCCGAAAGTATAACTTAGCCACAATTTTGCCCGTCCTATGTCAAGGTCAAATTAAATTCTATTATGACATTTAAAGTAAGTTTTGCTATTTCTCTTTATTTGACTGCCTATGTTTTCTGACGTGCGGCTAGCAGCCCGCGTATACATCGATTGTTTCTGGAACCATGGAGTGAAAAAATGCTACGAAGACATCAATTAAAGTAAAGTACGCTGCTAACATTCATACCATTTTCATCCATGATGAACACATCCTTCAGCTCATACCGGGCAATGACTGCTAAAAGTGCAAGAAGGGTAGCATCGATTGATTGCCTGATCTGCTTCACCACTCTCACCATGGATTCTGATGCAACACAGCCTGTTCCTCTCTTGAAAGCGTTGCAGCCACCAATTGGGATATTTGCTTGCATCCTCGCGCAAGCCAAGTCGGTCAGCAAAGGCGTTTGCGTTGGTTTTGATGAGATCTTCAATGATTGCTACATGCCTTGTCTGGCATTGAAGCAGACATGTTCATCTAGCTGGGGGTGATGTGCATCGCAAGGCCGTTTGGCCGAAAGCTTAACATCCGTAAGGGCTTCGGGTTCGCGACTTTTTTAAGGATGCTGCTAGAAGCAGATTGAGTGATTCCAACGTCAACTTATGAGTAGCCCATGTCGCAAGCTCACTTTCGACTCATCCACTTATTTTGGCCTTTTGATTGCAGACCTCGAGCCTCTGCGCATTTGTTGAACGTGCTGGTGGTATATTAATTGTAAATGTAATTTTGCAACGCAGATCAGCTCTTCAAAAAACAAATTCGCAGGAAACTCGGTAAACTAATCACCTCGGTTAGCTCATACATATTTCTTGCAGTTATCCTTGGGTCAACTGTAATATGTTGTGCGCTTGGTGTGAGGGAAATTCCAGCTTACATTGGCGTGTCATCGACTATAGATGATTTGAGACCGAGATCACGACGTATTTAATTGGTTTGCGTCGGCGTGACTCTTGCGGTTGCAGATGAAAAGCTGATGAAAGTCATACAGTTATACTTGACGATGAATACAATCGTAAAAAAATGTGTAAGGGTTATGTCCACAAAATGACAGTACCTGCCTTTTATTTAGAAGATTACTTGTATGATAAATTTCCATATGTTTCGCACGTCAGAAGTGTTTATGACGTCACATCGCTTTCTTGCTAGGGTCGTGAGGCGAGTATTTGGTTTCAGGAACCAAACTAATCCAATGACGCACTCCTCGATCCGGTGTGGTGGGTCTCTTGTTGATACGTCGTGACATTTCTTCAGCAAAGCAAAAAAATGATTATTTGAATTGAGAGTTTTTTCATTACAATGGACGAGCTAGGCTTTTCTTCTTTATTTTTTGAGTTTCAGTTCTTTCTTTCCATTTCTACCTTTATTTAAAAAAAATTTAGTTGCTGTGAAATATTATTGCAACAAGGAAATATGCAATTATGTAAAGTCATTAAAACTTCTTAGCTGTCCGTATGATGTTTGAGCTGTATCCCGCGTCAACGTACGATGCTTACCAAGGTATGAGTATACAATATTCACGTGAGATTGATGAAGCTATTCAGCAAATTCTAGACGCGTGCAAGGGTATCGGCACAGACGAGCAAACCCTGATCGAAGTACTGGGCTCCATGTCCCTAGAAACGCGCAATCTGATTTTGCTGCGCTACAAAGAGTTACATCAGCAACCGCTGAACGCTCTTTATAAAAGCGAAATATCGGGTGGTTTTGGTCGCTTGCTTTGCATGATCTCCACGCCTCTGCCTGAAACAGAAGCGCAGATTTTGCGTGACGCCGCGCAAGGTATGGGAACAACTGAGAGTCTTATCATTCAGATTTTGGCGGGCAGAACGAATGAGGAGATGAATATCTTAAAGCGCTCTTATTTTAATCTTATGGGTAAGGACCTGGCTGTTGTGCTTGATTCGGAGCTCAGCGGAGACTACCGCGAGGTGATCATGGCCGTGTTGCAGTCCTCTCGCGTGCCGTACAACCTGGCTATTCATAACGCTGCCAAGGCTGAGAAGGAAGCTGTTGAACTCTACAAAGCAGGTCAAGGAAGACTGGGGACCGACGAAGAAGCTTTTATCGATATTTTAGTCAAAGCTCCACCCGAGTTTCTCAAGTTGATAGACGCCGTTTATGTTGCCAAATATAAAAACAACATCGTCAAAGCTGTTGAAAAGGAATTTAGCGGCGATGCAAAAAAGAGTCTCAAATATTTTATCTGTTTTACTCTCGACCCGTATCCCACGATCGCGGAATTATTTGAGAAGACAATGAATGGCTTTGAAACGGATGAAATGGGGTTGAGCACGACGCTTGTGCGATTTCAGTCAGTGCTACCCTATGTAAAGGCTGCATTCAAGAGAAGATATTCTGAAGAGCTTCGTGATCGAATCAGCAGGAAAACAAGCGGAGATTACAGAAAGTTGCTGCTAAAAGTATTTGATGCACCTCGCGACCCGCTTGGGAGTAAAATGACGGATTCGAGTGGGGTTGATCTCTATATTGAAGAAAGTGTGGCCTACACAGGAGCGAGACAGAATCAATTGTCTCAGCGGTCAACTGCGCCTACATTGAGTGCTAGACATGAGTCAAGTGCTCCAGCTTACCCTGTGCCGACAGGGCAGCATTCTCATAGTCTTTCTTTCCAAACCGCTTCTGCTCAAGCACCAAATGGACCTATAACTTCTTCTACAGACCTTGGTGGAAATTTACCGCAGACATCGAATTCGCATCATGTGGTCTATTCCAGTAAAGACGGCTACTCTGGTCAAAGCGCAGATCACAAACAGACACCCATTTTTCCAGCAAGTTCTCCAGCTTATCCTGTGCCGACAGGGCAGCACACTCATGGTCTACCTTCCCAAGCCGCATCTGCTCAAGCACCAAATGGATTGATACTATCCCAAACTTCATCTACTCACGTTAGTGAAAATTTATCGCAGACATCAAATTCGCAACAGGTGGTCTCTTCCAGTAATAGCAGCTACTCTGGTCGAAGCGCAGACCGCAAACAGATACCTAATATTCCAGCATCCGGTCATTCTTCGCTTCTGCAGCCGTACGCAAGTGCTAGACATGAGTCAGGTGCTCCAGCTTACCCTGTGCCAGCAGGGCAGCATGCTCATGGTCTTCCTTCTCAAGCTGATTCTGCTCAAGCATCAAACCGATCCATACCATCACGAACTTCATCTACTCACTTTGGTGAAAATTCATCGCAGACATCGAATTCGCATCATGTGGTCAATTCCAGTAAAAACGACTACTCTGGTCAAAGCGCAGATCACAAACAGACACCCAATTTTCCAGCAAGCGCTCCTGCTTACCCTGTGCCGACAGGGCAGTATACTCATGGTCTACCTTCCCAAGCCGTTTCTGGTCAAGCACCAAATGGATCGATACTACTTCAAACATCATCTACTCACGTTGGTGAAAATTTATTGCTGACGTCAAATTCGCATCAGGCGGTCTCTTCCAGTAATAACAGCTACTCTGGTCAAAGCGCAGATCACAAACAGACACCCAATTTTCCAGCATCCGGCCATTCTTCGCTTCTGCAGCCAAATTCACTTCCAGGGCAACAATTTCCTGTCCAACAGTATCAGCAGCATCCGTTGCCTGGGCAACAACCTCAAATCATGCCGTACCAGCAATTTTCACCTCATTATCAACAGCATTTACAGCTGCCCCCAGATCAAACTTATCAGCAATACCCGACCTCTGGAGGTCAAAGTCAATATTATCGGCACTATAGTGTGCCAGAACTTCACCTTCCAGGCCAATCATACCATCAGTATCCAGTAAGTGGTCTTCAACCTGTAGGTCAGCCGTATCAGCAGTATGCGGTACCTGGACAGCAGCACCCTCTTAGCGAACCGTATCAACAACCATATTACCCTACAAGTCAGTATCAGCAGCATGGCGGGTCGGCCGTTCACTTGCAGCAAAATTTGGGTCAAAGTCACCAGCAATTTACTCCTCATGGTCAGCAAACGTCGACTCATTCTCAACAACAGTACACGGGTTATGGGCAACAGCAATATCCTGTGCCGCAACAATCTGCGCAGCCATACCAGAAACACAATGGTCAACCCGAGCAGCTAGGCTATCCATCCATTTACGCTGCTGCACCAACCTTACAGCACCATAGTGGCCACCCACCCCCGTATTAGCATTTGTTTGGGTTCTCCAAGCTAAGAAAAGTAGAATTCAACCAAGACTTACGAGATAAGCCAATTTCAATGTTCGATGACCTCGAATTTTTTACATTTTTGTGTACCTTGACGGACAAATCGCAATTCTAACGTAGGGGAATCGCTCCTTCTTTATGAACAGTAGATAGGCTCCTCGGAGAGACATACGATTACATTGGAGCTACCAAACAACCAATTTCAACTCATGATGTGTGATTGCAATATTACTTGATTGAGGGTTGACGACGACGATGATGACAGAAAGAAGAGCTCTATCGAAATGTATCAAAATCATTTTGCTCTTCCATTTAAACCGCATCTAGTAATTTTCTCTCGAAAACGACAGTGCTCAAACACCATCGCTATGAAGTCGTTCCAGTTCATTGTTACACTTTTCGCTATCGTATCGCTAGACCCGGTCTGCGTCATTGGCTTTCAGTCGGAAGCTCATGCTCATGCGGAGATCTCAAACAATGCGGCTACTAATGGGTTACGACGTACACAAAGTGTCAACTCGTCAACCATGGAGCCTCTTGCTTCGGGATCGTCTACAAGCTTGACTAATAAAGCAGAAGCACCAACGCCATTTATGATTCTTCTGCCCGACAATCTGGCCATGAGCTACTCGGGCTCCGGAAGAGACATGTTTTTAGATGGCTCTGTAGGGAATGACGACAGTAGCGAGAGCACATTAGCTGGTTCTGATAAAATCGGCGACAATGTATCGGGCTCTCTATCCACTTATATTTCTGGGCTGGCAACGGGGGCAACTGCAGTTACGATCTGGATTGCTCTTGTGATAGCGTGAATGCAATACTTGTAAATTTACACCTAGGTAAGCAACAGCATCGACTACGTAGTATAAGGAATTGCAAAGTTTTTCCATTGCTTTAGATGGTTATGGAATTTATGTTCCAGCAGCAATAAACGAGTGATTATAAGGTGTTCACCTCGCCAACAATGTTGACTCTGTGTCCTTTAAAGAGTGGTGGTAGTGCACCTTCCAGCTACACAAACCCGACATATACGTTAGAGTCCACAGTCGACATCGCAGCATATTTACTACTTCACCGCTTACATTTTTCTTGAGCTGCTTTGTTGCGGCTATAAGAGCATTAATCTGAGACTGAGTGCTTCTGTTAGCATCAATGAGACTAACATTCTTGTCCTCCAAATTAGAGATTTCACGGCGGCACTTGTCCATGTGCTTGGTGAGAACCTCTATATTGGCCACATGCCTGTCTAAATATCGCTCCGAGGACTTTATAAGCACCAATTGCCGAAGGCGCTTGCTTGTTAGCAACGATATCGACCGATTTGTAGCAGCTAGCAGCTCCTCAATTTTATCCGTGCTCTGCTGTTCCAATAGTGCTGTTCGAAATTCATAAAGAACATTAAGTCAGATTTACTTAAAGCAACGACATGCGTTTCTTACTCGAGGATCCCTGAAACTGATTGGCAAAAGCAACAGAACTACTCCCAGATAATTCAGACAGCCGCTGGCAGAGGAATGCATGGATCTCTAAAAGATCATTGAGTGCGCACGTACGAAATTCAGTGTTTGCTAAAAGTTGTACGCGAGTGAGCTTTTCCGTCGTAGCAAATGCATTTTCAGCAGAGTCCATTATCTCGACAGTTTTGAAAGGGCCGCCTTCGCCAATAGGCTCCAGCACATCAGAGCTTGTGATCTCCCAATCAATTTCGGCAGGAACATCGTCGAGTGTAGAACTAGCCGTAACAGACGCGACCGATCTAATACCCCAATCGATCTCGTCAGCATCAGCCGTGCCGGTGTCGTCAATTGAGATATCCCAAATAATATCTGCAGCCTCCGCCTCGAAATCAAGCGTGGGTGCAGATTCTACCAGCTCATCGCTCGCATTGCGCAATTTCTCCATCGTAAAAAAAAAATTATGCGAGGCAGCAATAAGCTCATACGGTTCTTCGGCCTTTATTTCGGGTTCTCCAGCCAACTCAATCTGCTTCTTGCCTTTCTTTCTAGTCTTCTTGTCCTTTTTCGTAACAATTATGGCGGATTTGTCTGACTCTGTTGCTGAAGCAGAAACCTCACTATCGTGAAGATAAACCTGAAGAGCTTGGTGATATTCAATTGCATCACAAATTTCTTCGCAGCAGATAGCCGTCGCCACACCATGAAAAAGGGACGGTAGCTCCAGAGGCAAACGACGTAATTCCTCACGAATGTTTACTCCCTATTCTTGTTGCAATACATGTCCAAGTAAGTATAATATCCTTCAGAAAGACATTGTCAAGTACCTCGATGCCCATGTTAGCGCAATAAGCTTGATGTTTACGTTTGTACTCCACAATACTTTTCGTCAAATCCTACGTTAGAGAGTGCATTAATTATATCATACAAGTTATAAGCCATTAAATAGACCGTCAGCTTACCACGATCTTGCGATTATTGTCTACAACTTCTTTTTCATTCTGTTGGATGAATTTCTTGTAAAACGGACTACATCACTCAGCACAACACTTTGTATCAGCCTTCATGCACTGGTTTGCCACTGTGAGCAATACCACTGCCGCGATATAAACATACATCTCAAACACAGTGTTCTGGGTGAGGATGCGTGCCGTCTCGGCCGCAAAGATGTTATTTTTCTCATACTGCCGGATCAGAGCGCTCCACCGTTTTATAATGGGTGATGTGTACTACGAAAAAAATCATTGTGGAATAATAATTTTTTTGGCGTACACTGCTGTTGTTGAAGTCTCTCGCACCTGACCAAAAATGTTCTTAGCTGCACCTTCATCCGACTGTTCGAGATATTGAAGAATCAGCTTGCAATCAAAATAGTTAATCTTTTCGTGGTTTGTTTTCCTGGCGCGAAAATCGGAAAGAGCTTCAGTGGCCAGCGGCAGATCTTGGTACAAGCTTGCAATAGCGTCGCGGATTTGCTTGTATTGCTTGGGCCAATCGTGCGGGACAATACGGCGATCTACTAACGCCTCTGCAATGAAAATCAGTGAATTTCTCACTGCATTGTCGAGCAATAGCCTGGTAGGACCCTACCTACGAGCTGCTTGGACTGAATATCGATGGGTAGCTTCTTCTCCGCCATGCAGACGTGTTGAGTCTGTCAGTGAATATATTAGTATATTAATATTATCCAATCACGTCTCGTTAAAGACTGAACTATGACGTCATTGATTTGGGAGAGTAATTGTCCAAGATACTTTTTTCATTAGAATATTAGCAGAAGTATCTTGGACAATAATATCTAGGACTTACAGTGGGCATCATATAAAGAAATAATTACATCACCTACTGTTCACTGGATTCTTTTGCTCGACACTAGCACTTGATCAATTCTAGATCATCTTTCAATTTGCCGTCTGGCAGCACAACCACACACCTTCTTACACCCTCCCCTCCGATCTTCCCTCAAAATGTTGAGACTCTACCCTCCGTCGGCCTTTGATGCCTATAAAAAGGATAAGACTCATTTTTCGGCCTCCATCGATGCGATTGTAGAGAAAATCCACGAGGCCTGCGATGGCATCGGGACAGACGACCAGGCGCTTGTAAAGCTTATTGGACCGCTGTCACCTAACGACCGTGCGCTTGTCTCCTTGCGGTACAAGGACTTGCATGGCCAGACACTGCGCGAGCTCATCAAAGGCGAAACATCGGGCAATTTTGGCTACCTATTGCAGCTCATCACCTTCTCTTTACCTCAAGCCGAAGCTTACATTGTATTTCACGCTATGAAAGGAGCTGGCACCTCAGACCATCTTCTCTACTCAGTCCTCATGGGTCGCAGCAACGAAGAGATTGGTCTTCTGAAAAAGGCCTTTTACGATATGTACGACACTGATCTTTCTGTCGCTATCAGCGACGAGATCAGCGGCGACTTCTTGGCTGTCATTATGAAAGCGCTTCAAGTAAGCCAACCTCTTTTCTTATTAGAACCTTTATCTGTTAGCTTACCTGCACATACATTATTAGGAGCCAATGGTGGAATATAAGGCTTCTTTCCATACGAAAGAGAAGGCAGCTGAAGACGCTGAGCTCATCTATAAAGCCGGCGAGGGCAAGTGGGGCACCGATGAGAACGGTTTTTTGAAAGTGTTGCTTTCGAGTCCACCCGAACATCTCCGTAACATTGACGCAGCCTACCAAGCAAAATACAAGCACGACTTGGTCCATGTCATTGAGAGCGAGTTCAGCGGAAGCGATTGCGCCGCTCTCACTTTTTTCGGTAAGCATGCCTGGTTCTTTAAAAAACCCTTCATAACTAACTCATGCAATAATATTCTACTTACAGTCCGAATCAGTCTCAATGCATGGCCCTTTCTTGCCGAACACATTGAAGGTACCATGGCTGGCATTGGCACTGACTCAACAGCTCTCAGCGCTGCCATCGTGCGCTACAATTCGTATTTGGGTTACGTCATGCCGGTCTATGAGAAAAAGTATAAAATGACTTTGCAAGACCGCATTAAAGGAGAAACCAGCGGTGAGTACCAGGAGCTACTGCTACATTTGCTGGAAGCTCCACGTCCAGTAGGCAACTTTGCTTAAACGAGAGAATTGTGATGTTCTTATCCTTCGTGTCTAAAATTTACGGTATCGAGTTTTTAAATAAAGCAATAAATACTCGCGTACTTGATTTCTTAAGAACGTTTTTTAAATAATTACTCCCCATGAATGACTCGATAACTGGTCTCTTGACACAGTGCGCGATTACAGCGTAGCCAAACGATAGTAAACGATGCAGCATATATTTCCCCAACACGCGCACGATGTGTTCCGTGGTGTGCCGCTGGTGTATCCACGTGAGATTGATAACGCATGTGAGCGAATTCGTGATGCAACGGATGCTCTCGGTGTTGATGAAAATGTACTCGTAAATACGCTCAGCTCGTTATCAACTAGCGACCGATCTCTCGTCATTTACCGCTACAAGGACTTGTATCGCGAGGAACTAAAGGACACGCTACGCCGCGACACCAGAGGTCACTTCCGCTTCCTGGTACTTCTGCTCACTATGCCGTTACCAGAAATGGAGGCGTTCGTACTAAATGTTGCAACGTCAGGCAGCGGCACAAGGGAGCGACAATTGTACCCGGTATTATAGTCTCCGCTAAAGTAACATCTGCATTTAACTTACTGACAAAGTATGTTAGTTAGATTTTGCTTGGACGCACGAACGAAGAGCTTTCGATGCTGAAGTCGACATACTACTACATCTTTAACAAAGATTTAACTTGGCTTATGCGTTCGGAGCTAAGCGGTGATTATCGCAAGATCATTTTGTTGGCACTTGAGGTAAATATTGCATGGAATTTCTTAACTACTGTGACGTCCGTAATTATGCAGTTTTCGACACTGTAGCGCTTGCAGGTGCCATATGACCCCACAATTCACACGTACGAAAGAGCTAAGTCCGATGCTATCAAGCTGTACGATGTCGGCGAAGGACGCTGGGGTACAGACGAAACGACATTCATCCGAATTTTATTCTCCAGCCCGCGCGAGCACGTCGTGTTAGTTAACGACATTTATAAGAAAAAGTTCGTGAGAACCCTGGAGGAGGTTGTATGCAGCGAGTTTAGTGGCCTCGCATCCGAGGCTCTTGTGTTTTACGGTGCGTTTTGTTTTTCAATCAGAAGTGTAGGAATTGAATTGACTTGAGACATCTAATACTGCCGTGAAGCCACTTGCTAATTATTAAAAATGCTGTCGCTTTTCTCTGTGAAGTCCGCCTAGCGCTTGAACCGTACGCGGCGATCGCCGACCACTACAATCGTTCTCTGAAGTGCCTTCGGAAAGATGAGAAGGCACTTAGTGCAGCTGTAGTTCGTTATCACGGGATGCAGCCGCGCGTTGAGCAGCTATACGAGAAGCTGTACGGGCGATCGCTTGAAGAGCGGATTCGCACTGACACAGAAGCCAACTATGGAGACCTATTGGTTACATTGTTACACATTCCAACTGACGTCAGCAGTACGAGCTACGATAGTGATAGCATTGACAGTGAAATGGAGGTTCTTAACTAGATGCATCAGACACAGCACATGCCCATCACACACTCAATATCTGCTGTTAGCTTACAATTTTCACGCTGCACTTCATTATTGATGCTGCATCATGTCATGCGGTACATCTTGAGGATAGATTCTATCTTTACACCATTCAAAAGCGCATTTAAACTCGTTACGGTGTTCATTGCTTCTGCGACGATACGTTTGTTAAACACATATAATAGCCAAGCGCCACCCGAGTTGCGAGCGGCAATTGCATGTCAGGTCCCGCGTCACTCGCTGTTCTAGCTAGCACCAACAGGCAGTTTCACTGGTCTTGCCCTTACTTTTGAGCCATAACTTGAATGTAAACTCAAACTTGAAATATTGTTCGATCTCATTGCTTGAGCCTCGTGAATGGTGACTATCAACTTGATAATTGATTGATCGAGATAATGTGGTGAGACACCAATATCATTTATAAGTTTGTCCATAGTACAGTTTAGAGACGTGATGACTTCCCAATAATAATCACTATCTCTAATATACAATCTAACGATTCTGTCGCGGTCGGAGTTTTGTAGCGGGGTTACACATAACCCTGGTAACCGTATTCTTGTTTGGGTGACCACACCGACGGGGCTGGATAGCCAGTAGATATACATGTATTTAGATTTTTTTACATCCATATTTGGGAAAATCTATGCATTTAAAATTAGGCGGTTTTACCGCAGATAAAAATAAGGCTTCTGTTGTGTAATATTACGGCTCCCCGGTGATAATTTACGTGCTGGGGTATTTTTT
>NW_020189964.1:486469-487031 GCF_900000015.1 Plasmopara halstedii
AACATTGACGGGGATATCCCGACTCCGAAAACTCGTGGAAGTTTGAGGCGCTACTTCGGCAAGATTGCCACGTCGCCGTGTAAGCTTTTGATCAGAACGATCAGGACGTCCCGCGTCATCAGACGCCCCGCGCATCCCGGCAATAGCCAGGGGAGTAGAAGGGCCATGAGCTGAGCTCAAGCAGTGGCCCTGAGCTCTTGCGGTCGAAGACACAGAGATCGCGGGAGCGTTAAGGGTTAACCCATACGTCGCAGGGCGACAATCGGAAGGAAGTCGACGGCGTGCCTTCAGTTTGGTAACCTCAAATCGGAGGTGTCGCTCCACACGCACGTCCACTTCCTTGTGGATCAAGTGCAGGTTATGCAGTAAGGAAAGTTTCCAGCGCCGTTG
This sequence comes from Plasmopara halstedii, assembly GCF_900000015.1. Classification (NCBI taxonomy): domain Eukaryota; phylum Oomycota; class Peronosporomycetes; order Peronosporales; family Peronosporaceae; genus Plasmopara; species Plasmopara halstedii. The sequence continues at coordinate 486,860 of NW_020189964.1, forward strand.
CAACCATCGCTCAAAGAGCGTTTCGTCATCTGTAGCGCTTTCGCCAGGGGCGAGCACTACAGGTATCCTCCGCATTGCGGGTACACGAGAGCCACCTCGTTAAACACGTAGACAAGTGCGATAAACGTCTAACGGAATTTCTTGTGGGACCAAGAAACGAGCTCGAAGAGCT
>NW_020189964.1:487041-488298 GCF_900000015.1 Plasmopara halstedii
CACCGAGACATAGAACCTTTGTACAGAGGCAACGGCGACGCCGTATGCTGGCTGTAAGACGCCGGGCATCGATTCTGATCCAGGGTGTATATCGTAGACGATGGAGCACAGTTATACACCTTCGTCAACGGTACGACGGGGGAGGAAGATGGCGACGTGCGCCTTGAGGCTATGCCTGCAGTAGATGCTCTTCTTGAGCTGGACGAGATGTCCTTTGAAGAGTTCGGCAGTGCCTTGAAGGCAGGCGATTCGGCCGATGTGGTCAGTGTACGACCGGTCGGGGAGATAAACTCGTCATCGCTTCTGGATGAAGCTATCTTGGAGGACACCAAGAGAGTGCCGAACGCACGAAGTGGATTTCGATCCTACGGAATCCCTTGGATCCGTACTATCCTTTGGTAAAGGAATTTAAAGACGTCGTCTCCAAAGTCCCGCCTTCGGTCCTACTTCCGGACCGAGGTGTGCGTCATGAGATTGACCTGGTTCCGGGAACCAAATACCCCGTAACACGCCAATGGCCTCTGTCCAAGGAGCAGTACGACGTCATTGACGCCTTTTTCTGTGCAAAGCACGACGCAGGGGTGGTACGTGAGAGCAAGTCTCCCCATTCGAAAACCACGTTTTGTGCTCGGTAGCCGAACGGCAAGTGGCGTATCGTTCATGCTTACAATAAGCTCAACGCTGCCACTCTCCGGCTCAAACACCAATTCCTAGAAAGGATGTTCTTCAGAACAACATGGTGGGATGTACGAAGCACAGTAAACTTGATTTGGTAGATGGATACTACCAATTGCTCATAAGAGCGAGTGACATTCTGCTGACAGCGGTAAGCACTCCGAGCGGCATGCTCTGGGAGTTGCTGGTGATGTCCCAATGGCCTATCAAACGCACCAGCAACATTTAATCGTCTTGTGACGCAGTTATTCGGGCCCCACAGGGCGTATGCACAGACATATTTTAACGAAATTTTTTTTCACAGCCGTGCGGAGCACGGGAGAATGGATGAGGAGAACCGCATCGTCTATCTAAGAGCGGTGCTCGAGTGCATGCGCACTAACAAACTGTACGCCAATGCCAACAAGTGCATTTTTGGCACAGAAGAGATTCCCTTTTTAGGCATTGGGAAACGTGGCCTTCGAGCGGATCCCGCTAAGGTTAAGGCCATTGTAGATTGGCCGGATCCAAAGAGCAAGAAGGAATTGCGTAAGTGGCTTGGTCTTGCCAATTACTTGCACAAGTACAGCGTAAACTACGCAG
>NW_020189964.1:489245-491039 GCF_900000015.1 Plasmopara halstedii
AGGACGACAGGCGTGGGGTTAGGGGTTAAGAGGAAGCTTCAGGGTCGTGGGTTAAGAGGTGCTGGTGTCGCCCCGCTTGAAGGAGTTGTCCGTCGCGGGAGAACATACAACCTCAATGAGATCCAAGGTTTAGCCACCCCATCAGCATACATCTATCGTCAGCTCGGTTCGAAGTACATTCGGATCCCCGATCTTGATAACAAAACTCTGGTTATTGTTCAGCCGAATCGACGCAAGTGCGGACCAAAGCGCGTAACCAGTGATCCGCTACAGTCAATGATTCGAACTCTCGCCTTCAAGCAGCATATCGATCAGGCAGAGTACGACAAGCTCAGTATCGATGATAAAAAGCTTTTCAAGGAGATTCTCGCGATTACTCATCTTCAGTACAATTTCCATGATCGGGTTGAGGATCCGTTAGAAGCTCTAAAAGCTGAATATGATAAGCTAAAAGGTGAGCTCGAACTCGGTAATGATAATCTTTCAATCATTAAGCAACTTAAATCGCTTAGTGTGGATATGTACAGCAATCGAATGATTAATGATAAAGAGTTCAAGAAAATTATCACGCGACTACTGTAGAAACATGTTCTTTTTCAACCCCCGAATTATTTCCAGCTCAGCTGGTAGCTATGGAGACAACGCTGATCTCAACGTAGCCGAGCTAAAAGCTATCATGAAAAATCTTATCATTCATGACCGCCCACAGAAGACTCAGGCAGCTGTTTGGGCTACTGACCTTGATAAGTCCATAAGGAAGGTTGATGCATCGACTCAGACAGAAGGAGGAAGAGTATGGGCTTACACAAGTAAGAAAAAAATAAAACTGTGAATACCTTCGCTATTTAACGTCAGTTCTTTAAAGAGAAATTCCTTCTCTTACCAGGCGATTCTTGTATCCCTTGTAAATCTCTATTTTTTTCTGATTCACTGATATTTCAATGATAGCTGACTCTCCTTTATCATTTTTCGTAGGTAGGAAAACGCTATCTCCCAGAACCACAATTTGATCGGCCCGCAGAAGTGTTGATTCAACGATTTGACCTGGTTCATCAGTTGTTAAATTAGTTTTTAGCTCTTTGCTTGGTCCGCAACCCATGGTTATTAGAACTCTGGTCTATACGTTACCAAAGAAAAGTTTTTGAGAACCAAGAAGCGGTGTATGGTTTCGAAGTATCGATAGGTCCATGTCTTCTATAAAATCGCTGTTTTCGTTCAATATTACCATGGTCGTACTTACTGAATGCTCTCAATGGCGTGATGTCTCGATACTGTTGATAAGGTTCACCATTCCGCTTAATACCACCAAAAGATACAACTCGACCATCATCAAACACAGCATCATATTTCTTGTCTTTTCTCTTCGAAATACGAAATGTGAATGGCATGGTCTATATTAGAGATGATACCTTTGCTTCCAATTCCTCAATTCGATCCAAAAGATGTTGAATCATTTTCATATTGTATGCTGCAATTCGACTGTAATCAACGTTAAGTTGTGTTTTGGCAGGTTCAAACGATGGGTCTTCGCCTTCCTGAATATCGTCGCGATAGAAAACACTGATTAAATCGGTTAGATGGGCTGAGACAAGGTCTTGAGCTATGAGGCCCACCTCTTGACCAGGTCTATTTTCCGATTCGATCCAGTCATACAAAACTACATCACAATTATCGTAGAGTCGTTTGATGCGTTCGAGCGGACACGATTGAATGTTCCTCTTCAATCTGCGGTCGCTCGTCATCGCCATGGCTGTACAGGCAATGTATCCTCCGAATATACCCGCTACTGAATAT
>NW_020189964.1:491049-491174 GCF_900000015.1 Plasmopara halstedii
ACAAAGATATTTATCGTTATCTCCTCGCAAATAATTGAGCGCGAAGCATAAGCCGCCCCCCTGCTATAGTTGGATATGGTCCTACTGACGCACGCTTTAGACGCTCTTGTGGCTGTATCATCAGC
>NW_020189964.1:491184-491302 GCF_900000015.1 Plasmopara halstedii
TTGGAACACTGTCGGGGTTGGCTTCAGTCGTCACTCTTACCATCTTCGTGAAAATGTCAGATGCGTTCTCTACCGTTGTCGACAATGATAAGCCTCAGCTTACATCACCGAGCACCGA
>NW_020189964.1:491312-491600 GCF_900000015.1 Plasmopara halstedii
CTACTACCATTAAGATGATGAGAGTTCCGAGCCTTGGGCAAGATCAGCCAATCCCTGTTTTCCTTGACCAGCGAGATTTTTTTTAATCGTACACGATAATTTTAGTTAGGCTATGCAAAAACTCATGACATCTGTAACTTAAGCTTCTCATATCTGGATTTCTAATCCAGACTTGTATTACACGTAGTGTTCGTTTTTGCTTTCGGTGTTTTAGCTTGGGGTCGCCTGCATGACAAGCTGATGCTTCCGACTGCGTGGTAGAGTTTATGGCTATCTCAACTTTTCGTC
>NW_020189964.1:491610-492213 GCF_900000015.1 Plasmopara halstedii
ATGAAGGGGCTCTTAGTCATTATTTGCGCGGTGAAGCCCCTAACACTTTACCCACACCGTCCATCGACCCAAATGCACCTGACGTAGCTGTTAATCCATTAAATCCGTCAAATGACGGAGTTCCTGGCAGTCATCCAACAGGCGGCGTTGGAGCAACCCTTGCTCATGATTCAACCCATGCTATTGTCAAAGACACACAAGAGCTTAAGTCTGCAGACACACATAAGCTTCCGTCATTCGAATTAACTGCAGATCAGTTAAAGTTTCTTGAACAATATGTTACAGTGGTTCTCTTTGCTAAAGAACAGAAGAAGTTGCCGGCGTTTGCTCAATTATTAGCCGAGCTTGAAACTTTTGAAGGGGAGAAAAAAGCGATGCTTTTAGCCCGTGCTCAAAAGATGAATGATCATTTTTTAGCAAATCAAGAAAGAAAAAGTAAGATCACGGTCTCGTTTCCTTATACTTTGTTCAAATTGCTTGACGAGAAAAATGTCTTCCATGAAATAGTGCTTGACGATGCCAAATTGAAAGTGTAGGCCTCATATCTACTTGAACATGCTCATGGCGTCAAGTGACGCAACATAACGTGGTATTGTTTATTTT
>NW_020189964.1:492223-492450 GCF_900000015.1 Plasmopara halstedii
CTGGCATTATTGGCCATTACGCCGACGATCTTTGTCAATGATCATTGGATCCAGTATATCACGGGTCAACAAGTCGAGTGGATCCCCGCGCACAACACACGATTGCTGCGCCCCAACACGCTCCTTCGTCTGCTACGGTCGGACCTCGGTATGTACTGCATGCAGCAAAGGAGTGAGGTGCAGTGGCAGGGTCACTTGCTCGACGACCTCGAAGCGCTGCGCAAGCT
>NW_020189964.1:492696-493044 GCF_900000015.1 Plasmopara halstedii
GTGTGCAGAAGAAGCTTCGGATGCAAGACACGCAAGCTGTTGAGGACGCCTGCATCTCACTTGACCAAGCTGCTGCTCGATATCGTACGGCAGGTAGCGTCTCGAACCGTGAGCTCTTCGATGAAGCCATGAGAAACTACAAGGAAACGGTCAAGCGGGTGAGTTAGTTCAACCAGGACACCGCGTTTGACTTCCAAGCGGCCAATTCCGAGAAGTCCACCAAGTACTTCTTCCGTCCGCTGGACACGAGTCTGCGACGGGTCTCAATTGAGGAAGTCGTGACACCGAGAGGAAGTGTCTCGACGAATCCTCAAGCGATCTCGCTTTGCTTCTTGGAGCACTGGGGAT
>NW_020189964.1:493644-493742 GCF_900000015.1 Plasmopara halstedii
ATTTCTTAGAGAAATTGACACAGTGGTTATACATGAGGCCTATGCGATGTTCTTGGACTTCCAGAAGGCGTTCGATCGAGTGAACTGGCTTTACATGA
>NW_020189964.1:493752-494116 GCF_900000015.1 Plasmopara halstedii
TGGAGGAGATCCTCTACCTGATGGAGTCAAGCAGCGCAAGCTTCTCGACTCGATCGTCCGCACTGTCTCGGAAGTCGATCGTGCACTGCTTGACGCACCGATAACAGCTGCTGACTTGGCAAACGCGATTCGGCACGTGAAAGCGACATTCTCTCCTGGCATGGACGGACTGATCGCTGGTTTCTACCAAGTCGCTCCGGATGTATTCGGTGAGTGCTTAAGCATTGTGTTCAACGACCAACTCTACCGTGGAGTTCTGCTTCCATCTCAGCGCAAGGCTGCCGTGGTGCTTCTGCACAAGAAGGGATCGAGGGCTGGACCAGGAAACTACCGACCGATCGCACTCATGCAGGTCGATGTGAGG
>NW_020189964.1:494126-494348 GCF_900000015.1 Plasmopara halstedii
TGAAGCGTGTGTTTACAGGTCCGCTTCCTCGGAAGAACCGGCTGGACTACATCTTGCTGTCCGAGGAGTTCTGCAATCGCTTCTACGACGACTCGGAGTACTTTCTGCCGAAGCACGCTGGCGACCACCTCGCCCACTGCATGAGCTTCCGGTCAAGCAAGCAACTACATGGTCGAGGTTACTGGAAGTTCCCGCGGTACCTTCTCGACTACCCGAAAGTTG
>NW_020189964.1:494365-494451 GCF_900000015.1 Plasmopara halstedii
TGTCACGAGGTCCTGCAAATCAGCGAAAAACCGCACATGGTGGTGGATCGAACGTCCTTTGACGAATCCCTTCTGGTCTGCGTGGA
>NW_020189964.1:494461-494661 GCF_900000015.1 Plasmopara halstedii
GCAGCAGCTTGGTCAAGTGCGTTGCAGGCGTCCTCAAAAGCTTGCGTGTCTTGCCTCCGAAGCTTCTTCTGTACATCTTGCAGCTGTGTTTTGATGTTCATCTTCCACAACTTTCGGGTAGTCGAGAAGGTATCGCGGGAACTCCAGTAACCTCGACCGTGTAGCTGCTTGCTTGCCTGGAAGCTGACGCAGTGAGCGAT
>NW_020189964.1:494693-494895 GCF_900000015.1 Plasmopara halstedii
CAAGTACCACCTTGACTCGAGCTTCAAACACAAGGTCTTTGTGAACACGCTGCTGGATCGACCCACGCGAGGTCGGAGCAGTGGCGTGCTCACGGTGCTCCGCTCTGACATCCCTGGTTTCGACTCAGCAATTGAAGTCCCAACGCTGTCGGTCGCAGGTCGCTACCTTGTCGTGAAGGTGATGGTCGAGAGTGCTCCCATC
>NW_020189964.1:494905-495105 GCF_900000015.1 Plasmopara halstedii
TCTGTCCAAGTCGGAACTTTTGACGCCTAAACGGAACCAAGACTGCCCCATGCTTCCTGACATTAATGTGCTCGACCGCACGGAGACAGTCAAGTATCTCGGCATCCCGTTCGGACAGGCTTCAGTCGACGACGCGGCTTCGAGGCGTGGTATCAGCGTGCACGCACGCTTCGTGGTCGTCTTCTGGTAGCACAGACGAT
>NW_020189964.1:495184-495456 GCF_900000015.1 Plasmopara halstedii
TCATTAATTGCTTGATTCCCATTACTTTCATCAATGACTTCCAAAAACAGCTTGTAAACTTCAAATCCCGATCGCTGATGATAACTGCGGGCAATCCATGATGGCGAACAACTTCATCGAAAAATACTCTGGCTGTAGTTGGCACATCAGCCGTTGATTGCGTTGGAATGTATTTGGCACGTTTGGATAGTTTGTCAACTACTGTGAAAATGGAATCAAAGTTTCTTGACACTGGCAATCCAGTAATCCAATCCATCGATATTGTATGCCAA
>NW_020189964.1:495972-496129 GCF_900000015.1 Plasmopara halstedii
TACTACCTCTCGGAGTAGTTAGAACCTTAAACCAAGCCTAGTAATCTCTTCCGTTTAAAGCTGACTTTTATTTTTTTTATCTGCGGAAAAGTCGCCTAATTTCAAATGTTTAGATTTTCCTAAATATATATAGTAAAATCTAAATACATGCATAACT
>NW_020189964.1:496139-497642 GCF_900000015.1 Plasmopara halstedii
TTAACTCTTCGGTTTAAATTCAAAAACTGACTCTGCGGCAAAGCCGCCTAATTCTTAATGTATAGTTAAATATATATAGTAAAATCTAAACACATGCATAACTGCTGGCTACCCAGCCACATACCGTATTCTTATTTGGGTGCAGTCACACCATGACCATCTCGTGTGACACACACACCTGTTACCAGGGTACGTGCAACCCCGTTACACTCTCCCCCATTAAGATTGAGAACATTTACAGTTCCAATCGATTGTTGCCTCAACGATGCTTGCGTGTCCGCTAGTCACTGTAACTTGGTTCGTTGGAACAAAACAACTTCCGTGCTCAATGAGCCCTGTATCAGCGACACTAAAATCACCAAGTCTCGCTGGTCCTGTCAGCACACACGGGCAGAGCCCAACTTCGTCTCCCGCACGCGGTGCAATGTCGGACAGTGCATCCGCAGCACCGAGGGATGTACATCCTAGGCTCGATGAGCACGAGCGTCACGCTCCGCGCACGCTATCAATGACGGGTGACCTCGTTGAGGATGTGAATGTGATCGACGAATCTGACACTCCTTTTCCCGTGTGGGATGAAGAGGAAGGCAAGCCGCGCTAGCGGCGTGATACGAGCCCTGCTTGCGCCTTGCGAACCCCAGGTCCGTTTCCTGACGTCTCGTCACCTGAGGGACGTGGTGTAATCACCAAAGACCTCGACGGTGCACAGAGGCAGCAGCTGGAAGCTGCCCGTAAGGCGGCTCTGATGCGCGCCCATCCACGACCGGTCATTGACCCTCGTGTGGAATATGGCTTCCGCTCGGCGGATCCCGCTGAGAAAGCGAAGAACGCGGTAACTCGATCGTTACGCGTTCACATCATCGGACCCCCGGCCATAACGGAAGATGAGCTTGCCGAACGGAAAGCTCTTCGAACTCGTTTCTTGGCTCCACAAGAATTTCCGCTGGTAGATTATCGCACTCGTCTGAGTGCTCAACGAGGTGGCTCCCATGTACCTACAATGCGGACGATACCTGTAGTGCTCGCCCCTGGCGAAAGCACTATAGATGACGAAGCGCTCTTTGAGCGATGGATTCAACGGCACTAGAAGCTTTCCTCACTGTATAGCTTACAGTTGAACCACAAGGAAGTGAACGTGCGTGTGGAGCGACACCTCCGATTTGAGTTTGCCAAACTCAAGGCTCGCCGTCGACTTCCTTCGGACTGTCGCCCTGCGACAAATAGGTTAACCCATTATGCTCCCGCGAGCTCTGTGTCTTCAATCGCAAGAACTCAGGGCCAATGCCTGAGCTCAGCTCATGGCCCTTCTACTTCCCCTGGCTATTGCCGGGAAGCCCGGGGCGTCATGATCTTTCTGATAAAAAGTGTCAGGGGCAATCTTGCCGAAGTGGCGCCTCAAACTCCCACGAGCTTTCGGAGACGGGATATCCCCGCCACTTCACCAAATATTGGGTCTGACCCTGGTGACGACGTCGTCTCACTAGACGTTCCACGTGATAGTGA
>NW_020189964.1:497652-497810 GCF_900000015.1 Plasmopara halstedii
CCAAAACCTCGTAATCAAAAAGATCACTCTGGTGAGGTGTCATGTGACAAGTAGCACCACTGTCAATAAGCCACCCAGCACATCGCTTTTCTCCCACGGAAAACACAGCGTCATCTTCCTTCGTGTTGCTCCTCTTACGGCAGTCCCGCTTGAAGTGC
>NW_020189964.1:498228-498489 GCF_900000015.1 Plasmopara halstedii
TAACCGGTCGACGAATACCACGACACCCGTGATGCCCGCCGAATGTTTTGGCAGGCCATGCACAAAGTCCAAACACATGGACTGCCAGCACCCAGTGGGTACCGGTAAGCTGGCCAGCGGCGCAGCCGCATTTGAAGAGGGCTTCACCCGTTGACACGTCTTACACGTGCGCACATAGGTGCTCGTCCATTTGTACAGCTTGGGCGACCAATAGTGGTGACTCACAGAGTTGTACGTTTTCTCACGACCGAGATGACCACT
>NW_020189964.1:498499-498897 GCF_900000015.1 Plasmopara halstedii
TGTAAAGGGCTTCGAGAAGCCATGGAAAATCTTCATCAATTCTGGGGCGTCGTGCAATTATGGTCGACGCTCCACGATTGAGGGAAGTCAGCTGCATGACGATGCGCTGAAAGCGCTGTTGGGGGACATCGTCACTGTTTTCTTAACGACGGGGACGCTAACAGCCCCGAAGGTCCCTGTGGACCTTGGAGTCAAGTCTCTTGACTTTGATAGCGTGGAACGCTGTCTAGTCTAAGTCTTGGATGCAAGATATGACCTCATCCTAGAAATAGCAATGGTTGGAATGTCATGAGCCCTGAATTGATCGGAGGTCAAAGACGTTGGGCGCTACGCGCACGTATCCTGGTGGAGCTTTGGCGAGTCATGAACCCACCTCTGCTAGGAGACAAAAGCGCTAT
>NW_020189964.1:498907-499182 GCF_900000015.1 Plasmopara halstedii
GAGACTTGCTCTCGCGTACCATCCCTGCGTCGTGCTTCGCACAGAGAAAGGCGTCAATGACGTCACACTGCTACTTGGACAGGGGCCATTGGCGTGTTACGCAGTATTTGGTATCCGGAACCAGGTCGATCTCATGACGCACACCTCGGTCCGGAGTTATGACCGAAGGCGGGTCTTTTGAGGCGACGTCTTGAAATTCCTTTACCAAAGGATAGTTCGGATCCAAGGGATTCCGTAGGATCGACGATCCACTTCGTGCGTTCAGCACTCTCTTG
>NW_020189964.1:499192-499458 GCF_900000015.1 Plasmopara halstedii
AGATATTGGAATGTCCGAGCTGGTAGAATCCAACGGTACATTGGACAAGAGTCCCGAACTGGGTTCGCGGGCTGATTGTGGAGCGGCACGTAACCCATTGAGTGATGCTCAATTTTTGGCGAAAATGTTGAATGTCATGCGTGACATGGTCGGCCGACGGCCGAGGCATCGGGGGCGAGGCGCATGTGATGCAAGCGAAGTGGCACGCAAACTACCGAGCGCTGCTCGAGTATCGAAGCAGTCGCTGCATGTCATGCGTGACATGG
>NW_020189964.1:499468-499539 GCF_900000015.1 Plasmopara halstedii
ATCAGATCGTAATCACTTCAGGCGTCTTCCCCATTGGTTCTCGTAGAACGCCTTGAACTCACTTAACTTGG
>NW_020189964.1:499889-500123 GCF_900000015.1 Plasmopara halstedii
TCCGCCGATATGGTGTTATTTCCCTTCCGCCGCTTGTAGGCTCATTGTCACCATCATTCATATCCACGTCATCGTCAGTACCTTCATCTGGCTGCATTGACACGTCAAATGTGTCTTGTGTCGGCTGCTTCTGGACTTGTACATCATCAATTGTTGATCTTATCACATCGTCCTTTGTTACTTGAACAATCTTGGGCTCGCATACCGTTTCCGTTTCGTAGATGCTGTTCACCT
>NW_020189964.1:500133-500402 GCF_900000015.1 Plasmopara halstedii
TCTTGCAATTAAATCGCTTCTCGAAATACACTAAAAAATGTTCAAACTGCTTTGCTGCTTGATCTTAGATTTAGCCAAAAAATACTCGACAATAATTCGTCTTATGGTCGACGAAGTTGATCAAGTATCTGTTGCCCAATCTGTCCCTTGGTGGTATAGGGCCCTTTATATCACTTACTATAACACTTCCAATGCGATTGATAGGTGCATGAGATCCTGTATCATTCCTGGGCTGCTTGTTTCGTGTCTGCTTGCCTTCGTGGCAAGCT
>NW_020189964.1:500884-501053 GCF_900000015.1 Plasmopara halstedii
CCCCAAACGCTGGTGCAAGTTATTCAGGGTGTCCCTCACAGGCGCTATACTGTCCTCCTTTGCATTCGATATGAGTGCTGAGAGCGCTGTCTCGGTTGGCTCTGCCTCATTGCATGTATTTCCTTTGACTCGACACTCCACTGTGAGCACTTTGTGCCTTTTAATCACG
>NW_020189964.1:501063-501188 GCF_900000015.1 Plasmopara halstedii
TTCTCTGTCTGGAATTGGGTAGCTCTTCTCTGCAGCTTTGAGCTGTCAAGACTCGAACGCGATCACTCGATCTCGCTCCTCGGCGTCTGCTTGCAGCAGTGCACAGCCGATGGCAAAGTCCGAAG
>NW_020189964.1:501198-501879 GCF_900000015.1 Plasmopara halstedii
TCGGTGTCTGGCAGCGCCAGTATTGGTGCATGCAGGAAGCTGTCTTTCACTCCGTCAAAAGCCTCTTGATGATTGGTGTTCCAACACCACTCCTCATCCTTTTTACGGCGATTGGATGTTGGCCGGGCCATTTCTGCGTAGTTCACGCTGTACTTATGCAAGTAGTTGGCGAGACCAAGCCACTTACGCAAGTCCTTCTCGTTCTTTGGAACCAGCCAGTCTACAATGGATTTGACCTTAGCGGGATCAACTCGATGGCCACGCTTTCCAGTGAAGCACCCTAAATAGGGATTCGTTTCTGCGCCAATTATGCACTTGTATGCATTGGCGTACAGTTTATTCGTGCGCATGCACTCGAGCACCGCTTCAAAATGGACGATGTGGTTCTCCTCATTTATCCTCCCGTGCTCCGCACGACGAAACGAAAATGTCGTCAAATTATGTCTGTGCATACGCCCTGTGGGGTATGAACAATTGCGTCACAAGACGATCAAATGTTGCTGGTGCATTCGTCAGCCCTTGGGGCATCACCAGCCACCCCCAGAGCATGCCGCTCAGAGTGCTCACCGCTGTTAGCGGAATATCACTCGCTCTCATTAGCAATTGGTAATACCCATCGACCCAGTCGAGTGCACTGTACTTCGTACATCCCACCATGTTGTTCTGAAGAACATCCTTTCC
>NW_020189964.1:501889-503598 GCF_900000015.1 Plasmopara halstedii
CATCGCCTCGTCCGGTCGTAAAATGACCACTTCGGCCAAATCGCCTGCCTTCAAGGCACTGCCGAACTCATCAAGGGACATCTCGTCCAGCTCAAGAAGAGCATCTACCGCAGGCATAGCCTCGAGGTGGACGATGCCACCTTCCTCCGCCGTCATACCGTTGACGAGGGTGTATAACGGTGTGCCATCGTCTACGGTAGACACACCCTGGACCAGGGTCGACGCCCGGCGTCTTGCAGCCAGCATAGGCGTCTTGCAGCCAGCATACGGCGTCGCCGTCGCCTCTGCACAGAGGCTCTATGTTTCGGTGAGACCAGTGTGAACACGCACTCCGCGTCGTCCGGTGTCACCCTCACTTTCCGCTCCTTTGGAGCTCCGATGTTATCTACAACCTCCAACGAAGAGCTGCTGACCCCGCAGTATTCGTCCAGTGGATGACGTGCCACTCCACGCGCATCTGAAGGGCCGGCCCAAGATGCCTCGGACTCTGTCCGGCCATGTCATGCATGACATGCAGCGACTGCTTCGATACTCGAGCAGCGCTCAGTGGTTTACTGCCACTTCACGTGCACCACGGGGGCCTCGCCCATGATACCTCGGCCCTCGGCCGACCTTTCACGCATGACATGCAGCGACTGCTTTGATACTCGAGCATCGCTCAGTGGGTTACGTGCCACTCCACGATCAGCCCGCGAGCCACGCTCGGAACCCCTGTCCAATACACCGTTGGTGTCTACGAACTCGGACATTCCAATGTCTAGGACGTTGACCGTCTCGGTCTAGTGCTCTCGCCAATAGCGCTTTTGTCTCCTAGCAAAGGTGGGATCATGACTCGCCAAATCTCCACCAGGGGACGTGCGCGTAGCGCCCAAGGTCTTTGACCTACAATCAATCCATGGCTCATGGTGCTCCGACCATGCCATTCCTAAGATGAGGTCATACCTCGCATCCAAGTCTAAGACTAGACAGCGTTCTAAGCTATCAAAGTCAAGAAACTTGACTCCGAGGTCCACAAGGACCTTCGGGACCGTGCCACGCGTCCCCGTCGCAAGGCGAACAGAGACGATGTCACCCACCCGTGCTTTCAGCGCCTCAGCATACAGCTGACTTCCCTCGATCGTGGAGCGTCGAGCATAATTGACGGACGCCCTAGAATCGATGAGGATCCTCGATGGCTTCTCGAAGCCCTTTGCGGTTGCCTCCACGACCAACAATCCCGGCTTGCATACGCGTTCCGTGTTTAAGAGCACAAAGCTCTTCGGGGCTGGGCCCTGTTGACCTATGCCTCCCTGAGGCTCAACAGAACTCAGTTCTTCCCCAGTAGATCACCCTGCGCCTACTGAGTAGTGTCGTTTCCCCGCGACAAACCAGACAGGTAGGTGTTGGTTCGAAGAACCTTGACGCGCCTTGCGCAGGTTACCGTTCCGCAGGTGGCGGGTATCTCCAGAAAGAAAACACCGTCGTGTGTTTGCGTGCTACCCGGCAGCTCAAAGCTCTGCTCCCTCGTTCTCAGCATGGCTGAGATCCATGGGCATAGGCCCGCTCGACGAGCTGTTGGAGTGTGGATTCCAACCAAGTCGTGCCGACTTGAAATTGAATTCGACATTCAATACCACATTCACCGCCTCCTCAAATGAAGATGGATGCACAGGGAAGACTTCCATTCTGGCCACGCCAGTGCGGAGGCCTTTCATAAAGACGGTCACTGT
>NW_020189964.1:503608-503745 GCF_900000015.1 Plasmopara halstedii
CTGTACGTGCGCCAGCAGACCTTTTCTTGCCAGTGTCATGCGCATAGCAAACTCCCAGTGGAAATAGTTTCCACTACCAAGGAGGACTTCACTTCTCTTGGTCGACATCGTTGGGGCAGGGTGAAGGAGTCTTGTGC
>NW_020189964.1:503755-509907 GCF_900000015.1 Plasmopara halstedii
AAGCCCGCGAGTCACGCTTGGGACTCCTGTCCGGTACACCATTGGTGTCTACCAACTCGGACATTCCAATGTCTAGCACGTTGAACGTCTCGGTCCAGTGCCCTCGGCAATAGCGCTTCCGTCTCCTAGCAGAGGTGGGTTCGTGACTCGCCAAAGCTCCACCGGGAGACGCCCGCGTAGCAAGGTCTTTGACCTCCAATCAGTCCATGGCTCATGGTGTTCCAATCATGCCATTCCTACGATGTGGGCATACTTTGCATCCAAGTCTAATGGACAGCGTTCCACGCTATCAAAGTCAAGGAACTCGACTCCGAGGTCCACAGGGACCATCGGGACCGTGACACGTGTCCCCGTCGCTAAGCGAAGAGTAATGATGTCACCGAACCGCGCTTTCGGCGCCTCAGCATCTAGCTGACTTCCTTTCATCGTGAAGCGTCGAGCATAATTGCCCGACGCCCCGAAATCGATAAGGATCTTCCATGGCATCTCGAAGCCCTTCACGGTCGCATTTTTATGACTAGCAAGCCCGGCTTTCACACACGTTCTGTATTCAAGAGCACGCAGCTCTCCGGGACTGGGCTAAACTGGCCTCTACCTCTTTGAGGCTTAACAGAGCTCAGCTCTCCCCCAGTAGGGCACCCCGCGCCTACAGAGTGGTGTCGTTTCCCCGCGTCAAACCAGATTGGTTGGCTAGAAGCGGGACGTCGGTTCGACGAGCCTTTACGCGCATGGCACAGGGGATAATTAGCTCGAAGGTGACGGGTGTCTCCACAAACAAAACACCGTCGGGTGTTTACACGCTGCTCGGCAGCTCGGCAGCTTGGAGCTCTCCCTCCTCTTTTTCTGCATCGTTGAGATCCTCGCTCGACGAGCTTTGGGGGGGGTTGCATTCCAACCAAGTCGTGCCGACTTAAAATTGAATTCGGCATTCAATGCCACATTCACTGCTTCTTCAAAAGAAGACGGATGTACACGGAAGACATCCATTCTGGTCACGCCAGTGCGAAGGCCCTCCACGAAGACAGTCACTGTGACCGCCTTGGAGAGATGTTCTGCTACCATCCCGGCAATGAGAGCTCTCAACGCTTGGACAAGGTCCACCAACTCCTTCTTGCCCTATCGGGCAGCAAGGAAACGCGATCTCACGCAATATGCCTGATTAGGCGGCGAGAACACTCGCAGAAGCTGACACTTCAGCTCCTTCCAAGAGGGGAACGCCGCATCAACCGAACACTACACGTTAGTGCCCATTCTCGCGGTAGGCCGCCGAGCATAGAGATAGCCAGCGCCTCGCGCTGTTGCCCGTTCCGGAGCATGGCGAGTGTCATAGCCATATCGGCCTATCTCACCCAGAGCAGGTGATTCTCCCGATCCTTACCCTTAAAGATCATAACGCCCACCATTAGCGGCCTGGGTCGATATGAGTCATCCGTCGTCGATAGTGGCGTCACAGACGCAGTCGACGCCGACAGCTTATGCTGTCGGCGCTCTAGCAGAGTCTTTTCATAGCTCAGAAACGCCTCAAGGCGCGCGTTTATCGCTTCGGTCCATGCGAACAAGGAGGGATAAGCAAGGACATCGGCTTAAGAAGCCCATGCGAACAAGGAGGGACAAGCAAGGACATCGGCTTAAGAAGCCCGTTCTGTATGCCCTGGGGCAAATAGGTGTATTGCTCTATCCTCACAGAGGATCAGTCGTAACGACTAAGGCTAAGATTGACTAATAGTGCTACCAAGTGTAGCGGGCTTTCGTAGACTTTGCTAAGAGGAAGCTAAGCCCAGGCCAATGACCTTACGTTCTTTCCAAGTATCAGTACAAGTGTAGCTGATCGCAATTCGCTACCTCCAATGTACTTAAGAACCTTGACCAAGGCAATGGCGCTCTTTCGTCCAAAATTGAAACTGTATATTATTATTTATATGCGGCAGAGCCGCCTATATCTGAGACCTAAGGTTTCCTGATTAATAGAGTAATACCTTATTTATATAGTAAAACGCGTAACTACTGGCAGTCCTGCCACGTAGTGGCTTCTTGATACGGTGAAGCTACACCGTTGTGTGATTACACCAACTTGTGTAATCTACACCTTTGTACGGTCACACCATCTTGTTTGACCCGCCCTTTCATATGTAACCCCGTTACACTCTGGGTACGTGTAATCCCAAGGCCGCACGGTCTTACCACTCTTTATATGCTAAAGCTTTTCTAAGGCTGGAGCATCCAAAATGTTGACGATCACCTCCTTCTGAACTTTGCATACGATATGCGGAAAAGTGGAAGTTACTCACACACAAGATTGTTGACGATGTTCATTTAAGAGGCAGAAATCCAAAATAGCTCGCAAAGCCATTTTTCGATGTAGTTGAGTCACAAGAGATCGTATTAATGGCTGCGGTGCCATATTCATGTCTAAATCCCACATTATATATGTACAGACGTCATACTAGAATGATGCTTAAATTTGCAGAATATGATCGCGATGTCGGCATAAAAGCAGACTCTCGCCATCTTCTCTTATATTTTTAGTGCCATCTCATCACCATGAAGCTACTCATACAGCAAACGTTCTAGTCTTAAAATTAATACAAGCCCGAGACCCACTAGTTTGTGGGAATTTTGATGCAGTTCGCAACTATGTCTCCCTTAGAATGTTTGAATACATACTGAGACATAAGCAGCAAAGACACCAAGGCAACATCTTGCCGACTTGGAACCACAAAGAAACAGAAATTGTTGAAGTGAAAAAAATTGTTACAATCCACCATATAATTCGTAAGTCACTATCCATTCTGTTTGGAGTGGATAATTCCTAGCTCATCGAGAAAAGCCAGCCGAGGACGACAAGCCATGGTGTGAAATTGTGAGATCTTTTATTCTTGTTGGCACCTTGACCGTCTATAACAGTTATGTGGTGTGGTCGAAACTGCATTAGTCCTTTTCAGATGCGCTTTTGAGATGTGCAATTGAATCAAAAGGTTGCTTTGTCACAGTGATGGTTGAGATATTGCTTCGTCTTTGAAGGAATGCTTCGCAGCCGTAGACTAAAAGAGTTGATGATATGGCTCTAATAAGTATACGTATGCCACAGAATGAGTACGCTCTGTACTACTGTGTACGTACATATTATTTATATCAGCAGTTAGCAGTTGTGCTTCGCTTAAATTACATAATGTCCACAGCGCGGGGGTAGCAAGTACTGGTATTGATGTCTTCGAAAAGAGGCGTTCTGTGGGATCTGTAAACAAAATACATTTACTGCTAGCCTAAAATGAAATAACTCACGATAACGTCTATTCTATGTTCTTTATTTGTTGCTGGCCCATTGCACGCGTGGGACCCAATGTCCAGAAACCTACAGAAGGCCTACCCCAGGCGTCGGCAAAAGCAAAGTTGAATCTCACCGTGAGGTTGCTAACGTTGAGCGTCGGCCTTCTAATGGCGAGAACGTGAAATTTATATCGTTTTATGTGAAAAGTTGAGATTACCTTGAATTCGGCAACACTTTAAACGGAGCAACCGCGTAGCGATTGCCATCTTCGAAAAAAAAGACCGCTGCAAAATGGAAACATACGTGCAGTACCCCTGCGGAAGAGGCGTTATCATCATGGGAACATTTGAAGCGATATTCTCATCAGCAGGTGTATCGGGTGTAGTATAAAATTGGTGTTCGTTCGAAAAGGGAGGGGAAACTTGCGGACAGGGTCCGGGAGTTCGCAGAGTCTTCATGCCGCTATGACAAAGAAATCCATTCTAGAGGCAGTGTAGCTGGCCAATTTCATAAAGGGTGCCGGACATATGCCGCTCTCACCACAAACTTTCCATTCACTCAGCCTTGATCGAAGAAGCGATGGGTAAAGCATTGTTTGATGAGTAAATTTAGTGCAGCGAGGTCAAATTTGGGGTACCAGAAGTGAAGGCATTATTAGCACCAGCGGCAATCGGTCTCACCCATGCCTAGGACTGAAAGAAAATTTTATGGATACCGAGAAGCTTTGCGGTACTTGCAAAGCTTCTATCACTGGTCGTATTAACAATCTGCACTGTGCATGATCCCTGTTATCTCTGCGAAGAGGAACGAAGATTGACCCACGGAATTCGGGAGAAAACGTCGAGTCCCATTAGGCGTAGGGCGGCGTAATGAATGCTACAAACCTTGTGAGGTCGTGCAAAATCAGAGCCAGATTTGGGAAATTGACTCTCTCTTAGAGTTGGAGTTCATAGCCTAGGATTATCAGATGCTAAAATCAATGTCCTAGAATTTGTAAAGCCATTAAAGTCTTGATAGATCTAGGAGCTTCAAGTAATAACGTACGACGCGCGGCTGTTAGAACCTGTAGACAATTTGCGGAGGCATTGATGATACCGACACGGATTCTATCTACGTGTATCTTGCGGCGGGGATACTAGCAAATCTGGCAAAAGGCTAAGCCTTCAAACTAGGTTGGGAACTCAGATAGCTAAGAACATTGTCTCATCCTGAGCCAGGATTCGACATATGACCGTCTATCAGGTATGGCGTCAATGAAATGCCGCAAACCATGATTGACGGGAAGTCAAAGCGGTTGCATTTATGACTTGGTGGAAATTTGGCAAGTTCTGAAATTATATATGCCAGGAAGCAGAAGCGCTTTGACTCGGGCACGAAGCTGTAAAAACTTCGGAGCAGGAAATGAGAAAGTTCAATTTTTTCGACAAAGATATATTCAAGGGTTTGAATCAGGGCCTAGAGAGCAGAAGCAGCAGTGAGCCACAGGCTAGAATTAGACCAAAAAAAGCGATCGTATAATGATCTTTAGTGAGTATATTTGTTGAGACGGGAAGGAACGAAATTATCTCGTGTGTGTTTTAGAGGCACGTTTTATCACAGATGTAAGCAAATGTCTCCTATGCTAGAGTCAGCGGAGAGTTGAAGCGACTGAATGTTGTGGAGTCCTATGTCAAAACGGTGGAGTTGACGAGAAACTGTAAGTTGCAAGTGTACGGTCACAATCATAAGCCAAAAGAATTCTATCTGATCCTTATCGTGAACGATCTTGCTTGCAAGCATACCTCTTTGCCGAGAGCAAGGTGCAGCGCACTGTGAAGCTTCTCGGCAGCCCAAAGAGCTCTCTCTTTCTTTCAAGTATGGCTGAGGTCCATCGCCGCTAGTGCCCAGAGAGCTTAACTTACGGTACCCGATCCTGCCCTTGCGGTACGGAAGTTGAAGTGAGCATATGATGCTATATTTTCGGCTTCGTTGACCGAAGGTGGGTGGATGCGCGAGGTCGTCTCGATGCAAGTCCACCGCGATGAGAGTTACCGACCCCTGTACATAATTCGCAGATTTTGCCCTTTTATGTAAAAACATCGAGCGCGTTCAATACGTCTGGGTATATGTCGTGTCGAGTCTTATCATGTTGAAAGACCTCTTCGACAAAGAGGAGGCATCATTATATTATTCGCGCAGCTTCCTTGCTTGATGATCGCAAGCGCGACGTCCTGTTACAACATCTGGAGCACGGCAGAATTTGTCGCAACTTTCCTAATTACAAAAAAGAGACTTCCCCGTTCCTAGTTTCAAAAGACTACCAGCAGCCGCACGGTGGATGCTATCTTTTTCCCCATCCATGCTTCCGGGTGTGTTTTACCAGCACAATCTTATCAGTGCTGAACGCCTCCAGGTTAGTGATCACCGCATTTGGCTACCAGTTACCTGACTACTTGGGGGCCAACAGTAGACATATGCTTTCCAAGCATTTCTAATCTTCTTGAGGACAGGTAATAAGACATCTCGTGTCTTATTTCGACTCGATCCTGTAATGGACTTTGAGTGCTGCCAAGTTCAACATGTCACCACAGAGCTTGCACAGAGTAAGTCTTTTCATACTAACTATACATTTTGTCTTTTCTTGAATTCTTATCTTTGACAAGTGCCTTTGCTATTGAGCTTATGGCTTGACATGAGGCTAACAGCCAGCATTTACTCCGCATCTTGCCTTGACGGAAAGCTATCATCTCCATTATGGTATTGCTGGATACTCATAATTATATGAAGTTGTGATTCGAACAGTTGCACAAAATTCAGCTATGCAAAGTGGCAAATGTTGTGTTTAGCCTACAGTGCTGGCCAAAAATATGTAGCCATGACTATTTCTCAAATTTTTACGTCAATT
>NW_020189964.1:509917-510292 GCF_900000015.1 Plasmopara halstedii
TCTTGCTCAATCGGTCGACGAATACCACGACACTCGTGTTGCCCGCTGAATCCGGTAAGCTGGCCAGCGGCACAGCCGCACTTGGAGAGGGTTTTACCCGTTTACACGTCTCACACGTCTCACACGTGCGTATGTGCTCGTCCATTTGTACAACTTGGGCCACGGATAGTGGCAATTCACAGAGCTGTACGTTTTCTCACGACAGAAACGACCACTGAGTGGCGTGTCGTGAACCTTATAGAGGATGCGGTATTTCGAATCCTCATCATGAGGAACCGCAATTCGTGGTATATCCGTTGACTCGGTGATATAATATTGCAAACCATTATTCAACGAATATCGGTGCAATCGTGCACACAGTCTTTGTGACAATTT
>NW_020189964.1:510302-523341 GCF_900000015.1 Plasmopara halstedii
TGAGTTGAGACAGTTGACTTATAGACCTTGATAGTAGGGTTATGCTACAAGATAATCGTTTGTGTTCCAATCTTGTCATGATGTACCTATTTTGCTGATGCAGCACAGTTCTATTACGCTCCTGCCGAGTGAATCAGTGAGGCTCATGGGATTGCGACAAGTAATCTCGTGCGCACATTTAAACTGAAACAATTTGAAGATTATGCAAGTATCACCTCAATATCACGTGAAGCGCTCTCACTGAGCTTGAAAACTATCAATTGAATAGGATCGCAAAATCTTGCAAGACGGTAGAGTAACCAAGCTAGCTCGTCATCCGTCATGAACAAGTCTGTCATTATAAAAAGTGATGAAACACTGATAGCAAAGAGTCCGTCGGCTACAACCGAGGACCCTTTGAATTCTATAACTTTTTGTTACCAAGCGCGTTGCCCTCGGGTCGACGGAGCGTCGCAGAATTGATCGAGTTCCTGGAAGTAAATCGCAGCGAGGCTGCCATATCTCTTTGCTTAACGGAAGCTAAGCTAAGGTCACCGACCTTACGCCCAAGATTAAGCCAGTATGAGTGTAGCGAATCGCATTCCGCTAGTACCCAAAACCTTAACCCGAGGCAAATACACTCTCCGTTCAAAACGCAAACTGTCTTTTCTTCATTTATCTGCGGTAGAGCCGCCTAAATCTAAATGTATAGGTTTTTTTTAATTATATAGTAAACCTAATTAAAATACAGCAATACTGGCAGTCCTACCATTGAGTGATCACGCCATCTTGTGTGACCCACCCTCCTCTTCATACCGGGTACGTGTAACCCAGTTACACTCTCCTCACCAAAATTGTGAGTTCCCACAATTCGCATTTAACTGTCGCATCTAACAAGGCTCCCATGTCTTAGACACCTTTACGTCCTCAGGACCATTTTCACGCATTTCCTGTCCCAAGAGTCCTAAGTGCATGTCACATAAAACGCCCAGCCTCGCTAGCTCCGAGAGCGCCCGCGGGCAGAGCCCTTCTTTGTCTCTTGCACGCGGTGCAACTCCGGACAGTACGTCCGCGGCTTCACGGGAAGCACATCCTATGCCCTCGGTAACCGGGCGACACACACACCACACCCGCCACGGGCGACAGATTTCTTCGTTGAGGATTCGGAAAAGTCGATTACTAGTCGAATACTCCTTGTCCAGGATGGGAAAAAGAGAAGGATCAGGTGCGCCAACGGCGTGACATGAGCCCTGCTCGAAGCTTGCGGACACCGTGTCCGTCTCCTGACCTCTCGCCTTCCGAGGGAAGAGATATCATTTATAAATACCTCAACGAGGTACAGGAGCAGCGGTCGGAGGCTGCTCACGAAGCGGCTCTCATGCTCTCGCGTCCACCGTCGGCTCTAGACCCTCGTGTGGAATACGGCTTCTGCTCGGCGGATCCCGCTACTGAAGCGATCACTCGACGTTGGGCGACTACGTAGTCTGCCTTCCGGCTACTACACAAGCTGATCGTGACCAACGATAAGCTCTCCGAGCTCGCTTCTTGGCACCTGAAGAAATTCCAATGGTTAGGTACTGCGCTCGACTATGCGATGAAAGAGAAGGCGCTCTGCAAATGTGGACGATTCCGGAGGTACGCATCCGCTGCAGATGGCAAAGAGTTCTTTGAGCCATGGGTGCAGCGGCATTGAAACTTTCATCGCTGTCTAACTTACAGCAAAGCCACAAGGCGGTGGACGTGCACGTAGAACGCCATCTTCGGTTCGAGTTTGCCATAGTCAAGGCGAAACGTCAACTTCCTGTTTATTGTCGCCCTGCGACGTATGGATTGATCCATCACGCTCCCGCGAGCTTTGTGGGGTGATTCTACGACAACAGCAGCTCAGGGCCATAGCTTGAGCTCAGGTCATGGCCCTTCAATTTCTTTGGCTACTGCAGAGAAGTACGGTGCGCATGACGACGCGGAGCAACATGAGCATAAGCGTCCACGACGTCTGGGCAGTCTTGCCGAAGCGGCACCTCAATTTTCACGACCTCTAAGAGTTTGGGTATCCCCGCCAATTCACAAGATAATGGGTTTGACCCTGTCGACGATGTCGACCCACAAGGCGTTACACATGATAGTGGACGCCACCATTCTCGTCGAGAAGAGGTAGTGGGGTCAGGTGACTCGCGATGCTCTTCGAGCTCTTGATGACGGGGTCCGTCGCCATCAGGGCTCCGCTGAGCAGCATGCTCATATCGCATACCCCTCACACACTGGAGTGGCTACACCGCAACAAGAAACCACTACGTGGAAGGACTGCCAGTAGTTATTAATAAGATTTCGCTATTTAATTTGAAAAAAGCTAAGGTTTTAGATATAGGCAGCTCTGCCGCAAATAAAACAATTAGATACAGTTTTCAATTCTGAACGGAAGAGCGTCTTTGCCTTGGTTAAGGTTTTTAAATACTCTTGGAGGTAGCGGATTGCGATCCGCTACACTCGTACTGGTTCTTGTATAAAACGTAAGGTCGGTGATCTTAGCCTCATTTTCTCTAAGCAAAGAGCTACGGTAGCCCCGCTGCACCCTGGGTTAGGGTCGACGCCCCGCATTTTGCAGATAAAATACGGCGTTTCCGTTGCCGTCCCACAAAGGTTTCATGTTTCGACGAGACCAGTGTGAACACGCGTTTAGCGTCGTCCAGTGTCCCCACTCCATGCTCCACCGGAGCCTTGATGTTATTCACAACATTCGACGAAGAGCTATAGTATCACAGTCTTCGCCCAGTGGATAACTGCCACTCCATGTACATCACCGGGGTCTCGCCCACGAAGTCTCAGATCTCGTCCGACCATACCACGTATGGCATGCAGCGACTGCTCCGATACTTGAGAAGCGCTCAGCGGATTGCGTGCCACTCCACGCTCGGGACTCCTGCCCGATACATCTTTAGTGTTCGACAACGAGAATACTTCGATCGCCAGCACGTTGACCGTCCCGATCCAGTGCCAGCGCCAATGGCGCTTTTGCTTTCTAGCAGAGGTGGGCTCATGACTCACCAAAGCTCCACCAGGCGCCCAAGGTCTTCGATCTTGAAACAATTCATGGCTCATGGTATATCAACCATGACATACGAAGGATATGGTCAGTCAAGAAGCTTGACACCGAGGTCTTCAGGAACCATCGGCACTGGGACGCAAGTCACCATCGAAAATCAAACAGTGACGGTGGTACTCAGCTACACTTTCAGTGCCTCAGCATACAGCTGTGTTCTTTCGATCGCGAAGCGTCGAGCATAATTGCCCGACACCCCGGAGTCGATCAGGATCTTCCATGGCTTCTCAAATTCCATCTCGGTCGCTCCACGACCAGCAAGCCAGCTGGCATACACGTTTCGTACGGAGCTCTTCGGAGCTGAGCTTTGCTGCCCTCTCCCCCTTTGAGACTCAACAGAAATCAGTTCTTCTTCCTTAGTAGGTGGTATCGAGCCTTCTGGGTGTTGTCATTTCCCCGCGATAACCAGACTGGTTAGAAGCGAGGCGTCGATTCGATTTCAACCTTGACGTGCCTTGCGCAGGGGAAAACCAGTCCGACGGCGACGGGTGTCTCCACAGACAAGAAAGATCTCAACACAGCCGAGATCTATCGGCTAGATTCGTTCTACGAGCTGCTAGAGTGCGCATCTCAACCAAGTCGTGCCGACATAAACTTGAATTCGGCATTAAATGTCACATGGGCTTCTTCTCTAAAAGAAGACGGGTGCACTCCGAAAAATTCCATTCTGACCACGCCAGTGCGGAGGCCCTCCATAAATGCGGTCATTACGACCGCCTCGGGGCGAAGATCATCCCGGCAACAATACTTCGCAACTCTTGGACGTTCGGCACTCGAGCTGAAAGATGGCTAGCGCCACGTACTTATGCTCGTTATAGAGCACGGCGGATGCCATAGCCTTCTTGGCCTCTCTTACCCAGGGCAAAAGTTTATTTCCATCATTACCCTTTAATGTATAACGTTCAACATGAGCAACCTGGGTCGGGAAGAGTCATCCGTCGCCGACGGTGGCGTCATGGACGCAGTCGACGTCGACATCTTCTGCTGTAGTTGCTCTTGCAGAGCATTTTTTGTAACTCGAAAACGTCTAAAGGTGCGCGCAAATCGCTTCAGGTCCTTGCAAAGCAAGGTGCTGCACGCCTTCAGGGCCAAGCAGTGATATCATTTTTAAGCACGTCCTGCATGCCCTGGGGCTCTTAGAATAGCTGCTCCATCCTCACAGAGGATCCGTCGTAACGAATCAGGTGTAAATTGACTACTCGGGCTACCAAGTGCAGCGAGGCTGCCATAGCTATCCTTAGGGAAAGCTAAGCAAAGGTCACCTATCTTTCAATTAATACTAGAACCAGTATGAGTGTAGCGGATCGCGATCCGCTGGTACCCAAAACCTTGGCCAAAGGCAATTACACTCTTGTATTCAAAAATCAAACAGTATTTCTTTCATTATATCTGTGGCAGGCCGCCTTTATCTAAACCTATAGGTTTCCCAACTAAACAGTAAAACCTTTTTAAATTCATAAATACTGGCAATCCCGCCACATAGTAGCTTTCTTGTTAAGGTGTAGCCACTCCAGTGTGTGGTCACACCAACTTGTGCGATCCATCTATATATGCCAGGGTACATGAACCCCGGAATATAAATGTTGCCTCAGTGATATCAATGGACCGGTGTAAGTCATATACAATTTTGTCGATAAAAGCACGAGATTGTCCTGATGAGAGCGAAGAGTTCTTTTCACCCCAAGCCGACATCCTGCGTCATGATGAATATCGGCACGTGTCGAATAGTAATGCTTGCAATATCTTAATCCAGCCACCCCTTTTGAGAAAACGCTGATTTTTAGAATGAATGCGCTTTAACAGCATGGCCAGTGACTTTGGCATATATATTGGTTTCTATTGATGTGCGTAATAGTCGGAAATATATTGGGAATACACTCTGTAAGATGCCCCTAAAACCGTCTAAAGTTTAAAGACGTTCAATCAGCTGTTCTAACCGCATCCAAAGTTTGCACAACCCATTTTCGACAATCAACTCTCACAGTCGTGCAGCGGACATGTGGATACGAATGTTAGTAAAATTTTGCGAGTGTTTGGCTTAAACAAGATGTTTGTCAACACAGACAAGTGTGATCTTGACGCCAACAAAATTGTCTCTTAGAAGTTTTTAAAATAGGCATGAATTACGGGTATATGCTATCTACAAATCAACAATTATCAATATAACTACGATTCTTTTGCTAACATCGGAAGGCAAGAGCAAATATTTTTCGCGGTTTCCGAGAAAAAAAGAAGTAGGGAAATTTAAAAGTTTCCGAGCTGGGGTCCAGAAGCTACTCCCGTTGTGATCAGAAAAAACAGCTGTATGCTGCACACTTCGCCGAAGATGATAATTGGAAATCGCAAATATATGACCAGTCTCGAATGTAACTCAACATGCCCCATTATCAATATGTGTGCAGATACAGCTAGGTCAAATGGTTGAACCTTTCCCATCAAATATAGATATATTTATGTACTCGCTGATGAAGAGAAGTGAGGAAATATTTTGTCTCTAGTTTGCACCCTGGGAAAAGCTCTTGCCGAATCCAATTTGTGTGAGGCATTGCAAGACAATATGATACATAATTGATACAGATAGTACTGGGGGAGTTTGGTATCGTCCGTCATGATCTAGTCACATCCAAACATCACTGGATGCCTGGGGCGAACTCATATCTTCAGGAGTCGAATTCCTTTTTTTCTTAAAGGAATACCACGACGTGGTGACACAGCTTTCTTCATGAATACTGCACACATTGTAGGAGTCATAAGATCAACCCGATTTCCGAAACAAAATATTGCGTAACACGCCAATGGATCAAGCTTAGGAAATTTGACGATGCATCGAACTTCTAATACGTTCAAAGCACAAGATGTTTTTGGAAAAGTCACGCTCGTTTACATGGCGTCATTTTTTTGTGTGACAAAGACCAACGGCGAGTGGTATTTTGTGTACGCTTAGGTGAAAATGCCACTTTCTAGGAAGAATGTGCTGCAAAACAGCCTGAAAGAGTGCATCTTGTATGCAAATTGTCCAGCATTCTCAGGTTGATCGGCGGATATTACCGTCCACTAAAATTAGTAGGTAATATTCCCACCATTGATCGAGTCCTTCGTTTATCATAGAAGAAGATCAACGACTTTCACAGTGTAATCATTAAAAAATCTAAGCACGCGGGTCTTACCCGCAGTGAAGCAGACAATTCATCTTTGTCTGAACTGTTATGTGTGAGTCGTACGTCTGCTTTCAAGACCACAAAGATTATATGCCAGTACATGTCCGCTACACAGCTTTCGTCTCGAATACAAGGAGAAATGACTAATCAGCGTACTCGATGACGAATAAAGAAGCGTATCAGGTATTTCATTGGTCGAAATAGAAAGTTTTAAAACTAGCCATAAACCATATTTTATATCATCGATAGTATTATTGTTATTTACGAGTGTGCACTAAATCAGTATCAAATGTATACACCCTCGAGATGTCTGTACGTCGTTGTTCGTAGCAAACGAACGGTGTCTTTTTCGCAATGTAGGCGAGCGTGTACAGATGCTAAGATACAGTATAAAGCGTCTATTAACACATTCATCCATCCATCCGCTCAGGTGAGAAGAAAGTTTGAAATTAGTATTTTTAATTTGTATGACTCTCCCGTATTTCTTGTATTAGATCGGTACTGGATGCAACATTGGTGCATTTAGTACTATTGGGAAAGATGTAGTTATTGGAAACAATACATTTATCAGTAGTAATGTGACACTGGAAAATTGTACTATCGGTACAAATGTTATGATACATCCTGGAGTTCGAATCGGTCAAGATGGTTTTGGATTTCTGCTCGATACTAATGGTTTTCACGTGAAAAAAGCTCAAGAATTTCAAGTTGAGATTCATAATAACGTCGAGATTGGGTGCGTATGATTCTTTTCCTTTTAGAAATCTTATGAACTCATGTAATATTTCTCTAGAGCTAATTGTACCATTGATCGTGGGAGTTGGCGTAATACAGTGATTGGTACAGGTTGTAAACTTGATAATTTGGTCAGTGAAAGTTTATATATTTTTTTCTTTTCTGGTCATATCTAATATGAAATTGTACGATAAAGATTCAAATTGGTCACAATGTTCAGCTTGGGAGAGGTTGTGCCATTGCTGCACAATGTGGAATTGCTGGTAGTACAACATTAGGCACGAATGTTCATGTGGGTGGACAAGTCGGAATTGCTCAGCATTTAATAATTGGAGATAATGTTCGGATTGCTGCGAAAAGTGGTGTTATGAAACATCTTGCATCAAATGCTACATATGGTATGATTTGTATATTTAATCCTAATTAAAAATGACAAGGAATTTAATTTCTACAGGTGGAACCCCAGCGATCCCAATCATGGAATATCGTCGACAATTGATTCAATTGGAACGTCAAAGTCATGTACGTGAAGCTTTCAATTACTTTTCTGCTTTTCACTTATACTTGATACTCGAATTATACTTAGCCATCAAATACGTAGCTTCTGCTGCTCGATTGATCTGTACAAGACGTGCCATAAGATTCTCAGGATCTGTTGATTGAAATGATGTCATTTCATTTGATGTGAGATACTTTAACTTGTCGTTACCAAATAAATCTTCAGGTTGGAGTTCAAACGAGATGTCACTTTCAATCTCAAGTACTTCCCTTTCATCGTAAAGATGAATCGGTTCATGAGTCCGAAAGTCCAAACTTGCATCTTCAATTGTAAATTCTTCACTCACTTCACTTTCATCACTCATGTAATCATATGATTCAATCTCTTGAATATCATGAGTACTATCAATGGATTGATTAGTGAACTGAATCAAAGTATCAGAACTTGGAAATTGATAATTTCGATAACCTCGTAACGCAAATTTTCGACGATACAAGTTACTTGATGTACGTTGAACACGAGAAGTTTGAACGGAACGACTTTTTGAAACAGGAGATGACGAAATTCTCGTTTTTGTGTCATTTGATGAATTGAAGCGAAACTTGCTGTCAGTTGTTGAAAGATCCAATGAAACGGTTGTCGAAGTTGTGGTTGATGGATAATTTGGACGTTTTCGAGGTTCTTGCAATCGAATTCGTTGTCGTGAGAACGTAAAATCAGCAGATAATGACATGATTGGAATTTCAGGTCGTTCAATCAATGGAATTCGAGTCGTAGGTGATGATTCCGGACTACTGTCCAATTCAAGTTGGACGGACATTGTATCGTACAAACGTCGTGCGTACAATTTCTCCTTGGTCGTACTTAAACAAGGTTTGCAAAAAACGTGACTGGATAAAATGTTGCTTGAAGCATGCAATGGATAAATGAATTTTGTCAAACAACATTGTTCGCATACATTCTGACGACATAGTTGACACATTTGTTTTCTTTTGAGCATCGTAAGCTTTGTGTCACAAATAGCACAGGTTTTTCTCCTATTAACATAATACATTTAGATCATCGAAAAAAAACCATTTAACCCAAATAAAATGTACGTACGGGAATGAAGGTTGGAACACTTCTGTACGATGCACAAGTGTCGACAAATGTTTTGCCTTGGTACATTCCATCACATTGGCTACTCCTAACCATAACTCACTCATAATCACATCTGCACTCCAACTTCTTGAGTTTCCACTAACAGCATGTATCCCTTTCATATAAACAGCTACACGACGATCTGAATGTGGTCGAAAGATGTAACAAACGGCAGCATTTGATCGTGTAAGTCCTTGAAACTCAAGTGGTGGACATTCATTTAATTGAACTGATTGCATGATCAGATACCCAATTTTGTTCCCATTTCCATCTTGTGTATAACCAAGTTCTTCATACCAACACAAATCTCGTTTTCGTACCAATTTTCCACTCGAAGCACATGCTAACCATTTAAGACCTGAAAATTGATATGAAAAGTTGGAATCATCTTCTGAAAAATGATCTTTTGTAAGAACTTGTAAGACAGCGCTATCGAGATAATTGGGATGGAGAATCGCTCGTTGTGTCTTGAGTGCTCCATTTGTTGTAGCATATAAACCTAATAAAACGTCGTCAAGTGTACCTGACATTTGACCCATAACATGGACTTTGACTGCCTCTCCTTTATGAAATCCACGTTCTCGATACAATTGGAGTCCATTCCGATTGCCAATAACCTTCCATTGATTTGGTTGTTGACTTGGATCAAGTCTTGAGACTGGTACACTTGTATGAAGTGTCTCGTGAAGTAATTGCTTGGCATTATTGTGATACTCATTGACACGTTGTGCTGAGATGGTCATAGCTGGAAAGAAATCGTCAGGAAGAGGAAGTTTTACCTCTTTATAGACACGGCTTA
Organism: Plasmopara halstedii; assembly: GCF_900000015.1. Taxonomy (NCBI): domain Eukaryota; phylum Oomycota; class Peronosporomycetes; order Peronosporales; family Peronosporaceae; genus Plasmopara; species Plasmopara halstedii. Next base: position 519,713 of record NW_020189964.1, read on the forward strand.
GCATTTTTGAGTTTGAAATGCGTTCAATGTTGAATATCGGAGACTGAACTGAGATGGAGAGTAGTGGATACTACATCCTAGAAGAGCTGCAATGGCTGACGAAATCACACAAGTTATTAGGTATGAAAGTTAAAATAAATGGTTCGAAAATACAACTATAAGAAATTTGTTAACAAATTCTTACAGGATATATGGTTTCATTGGAATTTTGCAAATCCTAGCCACCAAAATTTGTGGGGAGGTCAATTACTAATCGAAGTAAAGTTACTCACTTAAAAGGAACAGTCGACTCAAGTGTTGTAAGCCATTTCAATCGCTACTTCGTAATTTAATTGGCTTTACAAACAATCAGCTGGAAACCTTCACGTTATTCAGTGGTAATGTATCCAGAACGAGATCAGTATCTTAAAATCTTTTGCAAATATCGCTTCCATCAGTTGTTAACGGATTCCGGATAATTGGTATCTAGTAACCTTGCAAGAGTAAACCACCGAAAGATAACTTTCAAAGCAATACGAAACCCTACATCATGGAAGATACAGCTAGAACATAACCTTGGCCAAGGATTACGTCTTTACATCACCTGTTTCTCATCGTTAGAAACAGACTGTAATCATAGACAAACGTCAGTATCCAGAACTAGTCATTTCATTAGGTTTTTCGAATATAGGAAAGACGGGCTGGGGGGTACGTTTTTTATCATGATTACGGAAATTGCTCGAGGAAAAAGCATGGCATTCAGTCCAAAGATTATCGACCACGAGTCATGTTTCCTTCGGTAGGTGTAAGCTACAGTGCATCTATAGCATGAATTTGTGTAGATATTTGATACCTGGTGTAGATCGCACGATAGAGTAGTTGGTATAACGTACTTGAGTTCTGATGTTCGGAATATTTCGTATTGTCCGTATCTGTAGTGTCGTGGTAGGATTCTTGTTAATTGGTGGCTTTGGTCAAAGTGGGTATCAAATGTGATGGACTCCTTCAAGTTTCATTTGTTCCGCTCATTAGGCTCATCTTTCTCGTACAAACGATCTGGTAGTATATTCTATAGCAACCAACGGTATTATATAATACTGTTGAATATCAATAGTAAGTCCTTAGATAAAGCTTAGCGATGATGACGAAAAATTTTATGGACTAAAAACATCATCGGAAGAGCTCAGGTGTTACTGCTTTAATTAGGTAATAGACGCACATCTTAAGAATGTTACGAGCTGATCTGAGTGCATGTGGAATCTTAATACTAGGGAGATCATTGAGGATTAGAGCTATAGTGGTACTATCCATTCGAACAAAATTGCGATATCCAAAGTGAAAATTTCAATATCAAGGATCTATTTTGTAATTTTTAAATAAAATGTAGCGCAATTTGAGTCGTAGTATCCGCTATTGTGGTGTCATACACATTACTGTAGTCTACATAAAAATGCTACAATTTATTGAAAAAGTGATATAATAATCACATTTTGAAGAAATCAAATCTCAAAATAGTAAATATACGAGTGTGATTTTTATCGACATCTACAGCTTAACCGTCCCGTAGTAAAAGAGCTCGGTTTTCGGCTTTGTGCCCGCGGCGAGAACTTCTGCTCTTCCAAAGAGGTGAAGTTTGAATCTCTGCTTCGCGCAATCCATACTTGATCAGAAGTGCGTGTTACCTAATGTCTACGACTCCTTACTGGTTCATGGCTCATGACTTTCTTGTCACGCCTATCAATAATGAAATTGTATCTTAAATAAAGAAAGGTCTAGGACGGAACAACATACCACGGTGACGAATACTTAGATTGCAGAAGGCTGCTCGACTTTCATTAGCGTCTTCGTCGTAAGACGCAGCAGTATCGTTTCTGTAGCCGGCATATATAGTGCCTTCGCTGACTATTTACTCTTTTCGACAGTCGTGCGTCATTGCACGACACTCCTGAATCTATCAGAGTTTTCATGTACCATAAGACCATATAAGTTGTTGCGGAAAGCGATTCTGGTCTTTTCTGCTTCTCATAAAGACAATTGCTATATCGAAGGCTGGGTCCTACTGACCTCAACCCCCAGGCCGTCCTGCGTACATGGCAAGCACTATCATTTTCGAAACAGGATACATTGCCATCCATGCTGTAACAGAACTTAAGTCCTGTCCTGGACATAAGCCGTTAATTTTCGCATTTACTAACGGATGGACAATAGCTGTTATTGCATGCAGTAGGCCTGATTAAGCTTCGCGAGCCCTCGCGACATCTGTTGCCTGTATAGCTCTTGTAATGATAATGCCTCGCTCCTAGTGGTATGGTACTCTTTTGCGCGGACCTCTTAACTTGGAGACCGCACGCACGACACGTCGTTGCTTTAAAACAAATAATTTATGTTTCTGTTTCCAGCGGCATTGACGTTAAGCAAAAGTAGTTTCGCTTTGAAAATCTATATGGGGACCAATTGATCGTCAAATGACGATAGACTGGTAGATTTTTTGAAGGTGTTCATCTGCGAATTTTTGACGCTCGTAAACACTCAGGCAAACAACAACAGCTTTTGCTCCTAGAGTCGCTATTTGTACAGTTTCTAAAAAAGAGCTCACGGGCTGGAGCTGATTAATTGAGACCTGTTTCTGAGGGGCATATTCGAGAAAATATCATGTTTCGGCTTTTCAGAGGATTTCCGTCTTAGCCAAACTCATATTCTCGGTTTGACGAAAAGTAAATTTCGGTGAACCAGAGTTATCGTATATCTTGCATGAAGGAATTTTCGAATCTTAAAGTACGCACAGAGAATGGACTCGCCGCGCACCACATAGATAGGCCGAACACAGACCCCTATCAGTAAAAGTTTTGTCATTGCTTTATGCCAAGAGTGATGTATTTGAATTCAAGACTGATTTAAAGCAGAGCTAATTATATATTCTGTTGGATATATCTTTATAAACACCACATAATGTATAGCGCGAGACTAGTTGTCCCCTGTCCCATGAACCTCTACTTTATGGAGTCTTTGCTGAGCACTTTGCAACTGAAAAGGATCAGCCCAAATAGTTCGCGTTAGCAAACGAGCAGAAGTTGGGTGTCTTAACTCTATCGGAAAGCGGAACCGAAAGCCTATACTGTAAATTATTTATAAGTAAGCTATTCCGAGAATAGCATATAGTTACCATTACCTCTAATCCGACTAGACTAGATATTTACCTTGTATGGCTCTTATCACTTAAGGCACGGCTGGCATTACGGGTGGTAAAGTTAAGGTAGCGACAGACGATTAGATGTAGCAAGAAGAGAGGCGAACCTTGATGTCACAAAAGATGCAGCGGGGCTGCCGTAACTTTGCGCTTTGAGGAAGCGTAAGTTGGGTCAGCGATCTCTCGTTCTATACTCAGAACAAGTACGAGTTTAGCGGATAGCAACCCGCTTACTCCAAGTGTAATTGCAACCTTAACCCAAGGCTAATTAACTCTTCGGTTTAAACTCAAACTGACTTTATTTATTTTATCTGCGGCAAAGCCGCCTAATTTTGAATGCATAGATTTTTCTAAATATGTTAAGCAAAATCTAAATACATGTATAACTACTGGCTACCCAGCCCCGTACCGTATGCTTGTTTGGGTGTGGTCACACCATGCCCATTTGGTGAGACCCCCCCCC
>NW_020189964.1:523351-539232 GCF_900000015.1 Plasmopara halstedii
CCACAAGGCTCGCGTGTCCGTTAGACACTGCAATTCAATTTGTTGGAATTTAACAACTTTCTTGTTCACAGTTATGCATGTATTTAAATTTTACTATATATATTTAGTATATTTAGGAAAATCTAGATTTTTAGAGTTAGGATAAATAAATAAATAAAAATCAGTTTTGAATATGAATAAAGAGTCAATTAGCCTTGGAAAGGCATAATTACTCTTGGAGTAAGCGAATTGCGATCCGCTAACTCATACTTGGTTCTTGTATAGAATGGAAGGTCGGTGACCTAAAGTACGCTTCCTCAAGCGCTTAGCTACGGCAGCCCCGCTGCACTGACCCTATGCGAGGATGAAGCAGTTCTCCTGCATGCAGGACGGGCTAAAAAAGCCGATGTCTCTGCTTGGCGCTGAGTGTAACGGGGTTTATACGTCTCTGGTATGAAAGGGTGGGTCACATAAGATGGAGTGACTATACAATGGTGTGTATTACACTATTCTGTGTGATCACAAAATGGTGTAGCTACACCGTTACAAGAAGCCTGTACGTGCCGAGACTGCCAGTAGTTGCATACTGATTAGGTTTTACTATTTTAATTAGGAAAACCTAAAGATTTAGATGTAGGTGGCTCTGCCGCAAAAGAAAAACAATTAAGTGCGGTTTGATCTGAACGGAAGAGTGTATTTGCTTTGGGTTAAGGTTTTGGGTACTCTTGTAGGTAGTTGATTGCGATACGCTACACCCATACTGGTTCTAGTATAATACGAAAGATCGGTGACCTTAGTAAACTTCATCTAAGCAAGGAGCTACGGCAGCCCCGCTGCACTGAGGGTTTGCAACACCCCGTTTCACAAGGACCTGAAGCGATCAGCGCGCGCCTTCAAGCAACGAAAATGCTCTGCTAGAGCGCCTACAGCAGAAGGAGTCGTGTGACTGCGTCCATGATGCCACCGTCGACGACGAATGACCCCCACTTCCACCCAAACCGCTCATGGTGATTTTCAAGGCCTTCCAGGGCAAAAATGGAAAGATTTTCATGCTCTGGGTGAGAGAGGTCGAGATGACCATGGCGTGCGTCATGCTCCTGACCGAGCAACAGCGCATGGTGCTAGCTATCTTCGAGGCGGTCACAGTAACGGTCGTTATGGAGATCCTCCGCACTGGCTTGGCCAGAATGAAAGTTTTCCGTGTGCACCCGTCATCTTTTGAAGAAGCAGTAAATGTGTTGTTGAAAGCCGAATTCAACTTTAAGTCGGCGCGATCTAGATGGAATGCACACCCTTATAGCTCGTCCAGCGGACCTGAGTCAATGGATCTCAGCTATGCTGAGACAGAAGGAGGAGAGCTCCGAGCTTCCGAACAGTGTGTAAACACCCGGCGGGTATAACATATTTTTAATTTAAGTTCTAACCATAACCCAATTTATTCGAATTATTTTTATAGATATAAAACAGGTATCTTAGTTTTTGCTTCATCTTTAACAATATATTTTATGACAAATATTTTTTCATCAAAATTATTTTTGCCAGTGTTGTTTGTGGTGACACCCGCCACCATCGGACCGGTTTGTGTAAGGCACGACAAGGTTCATCAAACCGACTTCCCGCTTCTCACCAGATTTCTTGTTTGTCGCGGGGAAACGTCAACACCCAGTAAGCGCGGGGCGGTCTACTGAGAAGGAACTGAGTTTTGTTGAACCTCAGTCAGCAGGGCCCAGCCCCGAAGACGGACTTGCTGGTCGTAAAGGCGACCGTGAAGGGCTTTGAGAAGCATTGGAAAATCTTGATCAACTCCGGGGTGTCGGGTAATCATGCTCGATGTTCCACGATCGAAAGAAGTCAGCTACATGCTGAGTCAACGGTATGACGTGGGAGGAAGATGGCGACGTCACCCCGAGGCCATTCTTGCGGTGCATGCTCTTCTTGAGCTGGACATGATGTCCTCCAAAGAGTTCGGTGATGCCTTGAAGGCAGACGACGTAGCCAAAGTGGTTATTATACGAGCAGAAGAGGACACCAAGAGAGTGCTGAGCGCACGAACTGAATCGTTCGATTTCGAAGAATCCATCGCGTACTATCATTTGGGAAACATATTTCATTCCGTCATTCCCTCCTCCGGCCCGAGGTGTGCGTCATGAGATCGACCTGGTTCCGAAAACCAAATACTACGTGACACGCCAGTGGCCCTTGCCCAAGGAGCAGTGTGGCGACATTGACGCCTTTTTCCGTGCAGAGCACCACGCAAGAATGGTACGTGAGAGCAAGTCTCCCCATTCGACACATACGTTTTGTGTCCGAAAGAAACAGCAAAAGGTGTATCGTTCACGCTTACGATAAGCTCAACATTCCACCATTCCGACACAGATTCCTAGGAAGGATGTTTTCCAGAACAACATGGTTGAATGTACAAAGTACAGTGCACTCGAATTGGTCGATGGATGTTACTAACTGCTCATGAGCGCGAGTGATATTCCGCTGACAGCGGTATGTACTTCGAGCAGGATGCTCTGGGATTCCCCAAGGGCAGTCTAATGCACCAGCAAGATTTAATCGTCCTGTGACGGGGTTATCCCGACCCCACCGGGCGTATGCACAGACATGCTTCAACGACATCTTCGTCCACCAGTCGTGAGCACGAGAGGACGGATGAAGAGAGCCACATCGTCCATTAAAGAGCGGTGCTCGAGTGCATGTGCACGAAAAAGCTGTATGCTAATGCAGACAAGTGTATTTCGGCGCCGAAGAAATTCCCTTTTTAGGATGCTTCATTTGGAAGCGTGTCCTTCGAGCGGATCCCGCTAATATTTAGGCAATTGTGGACTGACCGATTCCAAAGAATCAAAGGACTTGCGCAAGTGGCTTGGCCTCGCCACGTAGTTGAACAAGTACAGCGAGAATCATGCGGAAATGGCACGACCATTGTCGAATCTCCTTAGAAGGATGCGGAATGGTGTTGGGCCCCCGAGCATCAGGAGGCTTTTGACGGGGTCAAAGACCTCTTTCAAGCACCAGTATTGGCGTTGCCGGACCCCTGTCGTCCTGTTTGTGTCGTGTATGACGCTTCGAACTTTGTCATCGGCTGTATGGAGACGCCGAGGGGCGAGATCGGGTGATCGTGTTCGAATCTCGCCAGCTCAAGGCTGCAGAGAAAAACAATCCAGTAATTACTTGCGATGAAGTATGCACTTGTCGAGTTCAGGGTTCACCTGCTTGGCTTTAAGCCGTTCTTGAATCTACACAGATCATCCGTCAATACGCACTGTGACTCAGTCGCCTCACCTCTCGCAGAGGATGGCCAGGTGGCTCTCCTTCCTCGCAGAATATAACTTTGAGGTGAATTATAAGCTAGGATAGCAGAATGCTTTGGCTTGTGCGTTGGCCAGGAAAGTCGTAGGTCTATGAGCTGATCCCAATCTATGGACCTGAGCTGTTTCGGCCGCAGACTTACCCGTATGAGAGACCATATCGCTCGCGAGAGCGTGATGAATTACTCCATATGTCGCAAGGTGACAATTCGAAGGAAGTCGGCAACGCGCCTCAAGTTTGAAAAACTTGAAACGAAGATGTCGTTCCACGCGCGCGTCCACCTCCCTGTGACCCAACTGTAAGTTCTGCAGCAAGGAATGTTTCCGGTGCCGGTACACCCATCGCTAAAAAAGCACTTTGTCATCTACAGCGGTTTCGCCAGGGGCGTGCACCACAGGAATCGTCAGCATCGCTGGTACAAGAGCGCCTCCTCTTTGAGCACGGAGTCGAGTGCGGTACGTATCCACCGGGATTTCTAGAGTCACTAAGAAGGAGGTTTGGAGAGCTTTTTGTTCGTCAAGCCCAGCTTGTGTTGTGGCCGGGAGTCCGATCACGTAGACGCCCAACGATCGAGTGATCGCGTTCTTCGCTTCTGTTGCGGGATCCGCAGAGCAGAAACCGTATTCCACACGATGGTCAAGGATCGACCGCAAATGCGAGCGCATGAGAGCTGCCCTGTGGGCAGCCACTAACTGCTGCTTCTGTGCCTCGTCGAGGTGATTGGTAATGATACCACTTCCCCCGGAAGTCGAGAGTTTGAAGAACGGACACGACGTACGCAAGGTTCGAGCAAGACTCACATCGCGCTGCTGGGGCACCTCTTCTTCTTCCCATCCTGGGAAAGGAGTGTCTGACTCGTAGTCAACTTTCTACAATTCATCGCCCATGGCGGGTGCGGTGCGCTGTCCTCGGTTACCGAGAGCTTGCGTTGCGCTTCCTTCGAAGCCGCGGGCGTGTGATCCGAAGTTGCACCGCGTGCAGTAGACGAAGAAGGTTTCTGCCCGCGAGTGTTCTCGGAACCAGCAAGGCTGGGTGTCGTCCGTGTCTTCGACACAGGGCTCATTGAGCAGAATTTTGTGAAGAAAGTCCCGGTGATGTTATGGTGCCTTAGACACGCGAGCCTTGTTCGAGGCGAAAGTTAAATGTGAAGTGTAGGTGTTCACAATCTTGATGGGGGAGAGTGTAAAGGAGTTTCACGTGCCTTGGTGTGAAGGGTGTGGGTCACACAATATGGTGTGATCACACAATGGTGTGACTAATCATTCAATGTTGATGACGAGTCGGATCATCTCACTCGTGCACACGCTTGTCTGTATTAAGATTGCACAAAGACGCGCGGCCACGAGGCAACATCGAGGTGTGTTCTGTCAAAACTGAGTCTTTTTTTGTTCAGAATGGTTTTGAGATCCGTTTAAAAATCACCCAGAATTTCCTCTGTATCCGTTGACGTTGCACGGGAAGTCACAAAGCTCAGCTACTTGCAAGGCTGCAGTGAAGGTATCTGTGCTACATATCTGCGCTACCAGTCCACAAACGATTCATGATGTACTTCTTCGCCGCTGGGCGAGCTCTAGTACTCCACTGCGCTCGAGATAGGACACGCACAAAAAACGTCGTAAATAAATGTCAAAATTATTTTTTGGGCAAGTGCCAGAACGCTGGTCTATCTCCACGGTGATGCTCTGCCATTATACACGAACAAATCGGCCATAACAGTGTTCATACGACGTGAAATGCGTTTGATGCCAATGACTCCTCGTGGCGGAGCGGGATCGTGTGCATCGGTACGGATGGCGAACTAACCATGACTGGCCAGCTTTCGGGCGACCAAGCTCGAATTTGACCAGACAGCGGCATTCTCGTTGGTGCTAATGTGGTTTAGTCTCCACCAGATCGACCATGTCGCCAAGAGGAATTATTTTTTCGCTGATGCTATGTTCGTCACAACTCTGTGGTTTGTTCGCGTACATTCGAAAGCAGCAGAAGCCGTACAGCGGGGACAAATTGTAAATACTCACTATCTGCGGAGCAAAGATCGCAAAATGGCTTATTAAGCATCGTTTGCGCGTTTCGGAATATCTACAGGGTAAGGGCATGCAAGCTTCCCGTCAGCAGTGTATTTTAATGCTGTCGCGGTGGTTCCAGCTGTTCTTGTTCACACTCGCAAGGACAAAGCACGCTGCTAAGTCAGTAACGGCATATCTACCGAGTTATCCGGTGTCGTTTCAGATATGTGCCCAATTGAAGGTCTTGTATTGAAGAAAGACGTCCGTCGCGGAGACAACATGGTGGCCAACGCTGCTGTCCTGGCCTTTATTTGCGATTACAGCATCTTCATATTAAATTAAATGTAGTCAAGCGATGATCCAAACATGGTGTTTCTGGTTTCTGATTGCTCGCAATACTGATAAAGCAATAATAATTTTAGACGTTTCTTCTCGAGTACAGGTTGGCCCTATTTGCTTACTAAAGAGATTCGATTGGTACGTCGTAGTACTGATAGTTGCGGTATATACCGGTAGATAGATGTCTCATCCTCTTACTAGGCTCCCACACTTTCATCATACAAGAATTCATGAGTGCTCCAATCGACGATCTGCTATATGGTGGCGATGACTCTGGAGATGACGAAGACATGAGTTGTACGCTATATCTCACTTTTACTCGATACTTCCCCCTATAACTCTCTCGATGTTTCTAAATGCAGCCTCCATGCGCTCGTTTACAGGAGTCCCACTCTCCGCGGCTGTAACGCCCCCAGGAGGTTTATTGACACCTGTGCCTAAACCGATGACACCTCCTGCTACTCCAACACCCATACGTCCACATCCACAGCCACTAGCATCTATTCCCCCTGTATCTGCTGCTGCTGCCAAGCAGTCACCAGGTTCAGGGCAACAAATGTTTCAACAAATGTTTGCACTATTAAAGCAGATGCTGCCTGTGGAGCAATACGCAACACTGCACTCGGAAATGCGAAAGGGAAATGGAAATGATATAAAGTCTATCGTGGATATTATCAAGCGCATTGCAGGTGACACCATTTTCTCGAGCGTTATTCAAAAGATGGACCTCACACGAACCATTCCAACCACTAATACACCTGTAAGGCAGCTTATAAGATGTATTGGTATGACCTTTAACTCGATCACACTATTCTAACTATAGGGAACACAGAACACTGTAAAACCAGAACCTGGAGCGACTGCATCATCTGGAGCCGGTGGCAGACCACTAGCAGCCAGAACAGGCGCGACTACCGCAACGGCCAATGCGCCAAAGGTAACGGCTATTGCACCCAATAATCGGCCACTTGTAGCTTCTCTACCGACCTTAGCAGCTGCACCGGTTGCAATGCCAGCATCAATTGCAGCACAAATTGCGCGACCGACGTCAATTCAGTCTGCTGGAATGCTCTCGACACCGTCAGTACCTAGTATTAAAAGTGAACCAACAAATCTTGCTACAACGATATTATCGACTTCTGCTCCGGCTACCGCACAATCAAGGAATGAAGCACTAGAGAAAATATTGTTTGCCAAAAGATTATTGGCTCATGCTGCAACGTGTTCGCTTGGACCCGGGGTATGTCAAGTGAAAAAGTGTGACGATGTTCGTCGTGTATTCAAGCACAGCGTCTCATGCGGTGGAACGAATGGATGTTCGCATTGTGAGCAGTTAAAAGGCTTGGTCAAATACCATGCGAAAGAGTGCGCTGTGGGTATGACTGACCACTGTTCAATCCCGTTTTGTGATGGTTTGCGGCGTACGTACGCTGTGTCACAAGCCACATTAGCGGCACAATCTGGTGGTCTCCGACGTGGTACTGATAGTGATGATGATGACAATACGCCACTGTCCTCTGCAGTGAACAAAGCCAAAAAATTAGCGAAAACGAAATCACCAAAGAATGCAGCTAGTCGAAGTCCAAGCGCTCAACCGCTTAAACGAAAACCCAGCACGTCATCGCCGGGACCGTCGGCCCCGATGCTCTCACCAAACTTTGCCCCTCCGATGACATTGACGCCAGCAAAGCCCCAGCAAAAGAATGTGACGGCTAATATGACACAAGAGTATGGACGACTATTGCAGTTAATTCTTCATGTAGAAAAATGTACGAGCATTTCGTGCCCCATTGGAGAAGAGTGCCTGGAGGCCAAGACGATCCTAAAGCAAATGAGTACTCCTAACCCACCGGTAAGTACCGCGTGGTCAATAAAAGTTGATATTCGTTTTAATGTCGTACATTTGATAATTCTAGGCTCGCGCCAAAACGTACAAGCAAATTTACGGACACTACAAGACATGCGTGGCAAAAAATAACACAGCGAATTGTCCTATGTGTAAAATCGGTTTGTTGCCAATTTCAGCTACAACTATGAGTGCGAGTCCTACGCTATCCCCACATTTACAAGCAGTGAAACCGTTTGTTTCTACCGCTAATACTGCTACTCCCGTGATGGCGTCTTCACCGTCAGGAGCTTTGAAGCGTAATAGTGGAACGGCATCACCATCGCCACGATCTCCGTCAAAAAAGCCACGTTTAACACCCGTGAATCGAGGCAAAGCGACTGCTGCAGAAGTAGCGGCTGTGAGTGCAGCTGCGTCAGAATTAGTCAGTCAAGAACTCGCTCAAGCGAGCGTCAATGACATACGAAATGAGGCAGACGTTTTAACACACACGAATATTGAGCTGGGAACTGAACGGAGGATTATGATGGAAGGTGTACGACGAGAGCGAATGGCGGAGCAGTTGTCTTGCCAAAAAGAAGAATGGGTGGAGAAAGATCTATTTTATTCCGAGAAATTGCGCTCGCAAATGCACAAAATTGCTCGTCGAACAGGTGTTGAGCTAGGAGGTCAGAGTACTGACGTGATGGCTTATGCGCTCCATGTTTATTTGAAACAAGTGATAGAAGAAATGGTAGAGATTGCAAAGCAGCGCGGGGACACACAAGCACAAGCATTGGATGCAATCCAAAAAGCTCAAAGAATGGGAATGATCCCAGGACGACCAGGAAATCATATGGAATTAACTGCAACGGATCTCTTGCGCGTCAGCTGCGAAGATGCATTTACGAAAGTGCGACAAGACGATCTAGTTCTGCGAGCGCAGCTGTTAGAAGATGCTAAGCGCGAGGAACAGATTGAGAAAGAACGTGCAAAGAAGCGCAAGAAAGTAGATCGAAGCAAATTGATTCAGGATGAACGGGATGAGGCCGAGATGGATATTGAAGAGTTGGCAGTAAAAGATCTGAAGGAGCGTTTATTGCAGCAAGATAAGAGCGGATTGGTTAGAGTAGATGGACGCGTGAACGAAAGCATTGCGTCCAGGTATTTACAACGTCAGGTTGACAATCAAGTGACAATAGAAGATGCGAACTATTGGCTACTGAGTCAGAAGCCTTACATTCGTCCAAAGCTCTTTGTGCGTGCTGAAGCTGCGCGAATCGTGACCAAGTCGCTACGATGAGGTATCGGCTAGAACCACAACGATACCTATACAAACGTGTGCAGTGTTCGGCGAATCAATTTAACTCGTGCGATCTCATTCAAAAGACGAATGAATTCGCACGTTGCCCTTTGACGCAGCTTCAGGGATGTTGGTTGTCTGAAACGCGTACGAATCGGACGCAAGCGTTGATGCACCTAGAAAAGTTTGAACAGAGATTAATACACATTATCAGTCATTGCTGGCTATGACTTTTGCAATGTACCTAATATTTTTGAAGAGTCTGCAACGTAGATATCTTGACCTTTATTGCGCAACTCAACAAAGTGTACGCGTTGCTTAACGCCCTTTGACTTGAGTCGTGGAGACGATGGCTGCAACTTACCAGACGGCGTTCTGGTCATGTCCACGCCTTTGTATAAACCTTCTCCAGTCTCGATCGCGATATGGTAGGCGTGCCATGGACATTTAATGGTAGTCTTACCACCTAGTTCCTCAATGTCTCCATTCACAAGAGGTCCACCGTGATCTTGAATATACCATCACAAGTTAGAGGCTATTATTACAAGAATGCGCTTCTCCTTTGACTTACGATAACAGGCTTGGTCCATACAGAAAACCTCTCCTTGAATATTCAGCAACATAACGCTGCGTTGCGATGCCGGCAACGCAAAGCATTTCTTCGACCCAGACGGTAGCTCCGACAACTTACACACGTAATCATATACAAGTCCAGTAGTTGCTGACATGTGAATGTTTAAACAGAAGCTATTGCAATATTTACAGTAAGATAGAGCAAAATTGAGCAATGCAGGGAATAATGAAAATATAGTGGAAAGAGGAGCGGTAGGTGAGATGTCGTTGATCAGTTTGGAGCTATGTCAGTCGAATGACTAGAATTGTTGTACCTGGTTATAAAACTTAAATCTTTAGCGCGTTGCTTGTCGAGCTGGGGTCAATTTTATCAAATGAACCGTTCTCATTTGTCCGGCTGATGAGAATTGCGCAGCTACGATGTCGTGAGTTATTATCATTCCGACATCACCTACTTTGTCACAATCGTAGTAGCGATAAAATCTGTATGTGCCCTGGCAACTCGTTCGAGTATTTTTCTTCACCTTTAGCATCTTCATTGCAAAATTGATCAAAGATGCTGAGACCGAGGCGCATTGATCAATTCCTTTTCAAATTTGAAAACAAATAAAAGGTCTTCATGTTTATCATCTATGCAGAATTTCCTCTAAAAGCTCACTCTAATTCTGAGCCGCGTACTACTCATGTGAGGACATGATAAATCGAATCCTCACTTTGTGCAATCATTAATCTAGATGTTCGTCATTTTCGTAACTAGCAGTGGGCGTCCACATTGTCTCAGTAGTGTACTCACCCATGAGCTGAGAGCAGTTTGACATCTTGACGGGGGTCGTAATAAGCATTTTTCTAAACATGGCCGCCTCGGTTTCTACCGTATTTACCTCAAACTCGTGGTCTTTTAAAAAACAACATACAAAGTCGTGGAATCGATTGTAGGCAGCTATGCGTTCTTGCGAGGTCATCAACGCCGAGCGCTTAGTCGATCCAAAGATCAATTTACGAACATACAAACTCGAGCTCAAACACAAGTCGCGAGTCGAGAATTGAGGACGATATTCTTCTGGAATCTGACATGTCTTCAGAGGCTTTACTGCAACAATCGTCACAGTCGTGACATTGGTACTGACGGAACTGTTGTGGAGGTCGCCGGAAGTCTCAAATATTTTTGTAATGAGTGGAGTAACGATTAAAATAGGGTCATCAATCATATGGATAAACACGAGCACGGATAACAGCGCGTGGGATGCTGCTTCGCTCAGTTGTCCCGCAATCGCTTCCACACCACGCATGAGTCCTGCGATCATAGCGGTACCAGTACCGACCAAAAGAATGGACTCGGCTGTGAAGTCGGCCATGTGATGCTCGACATGCAAAAGGAATCCTCCCGCTATATTCTCCGCTGTATTTTTCGGGTCTTGTTTTAATAAACCCCATAAATTCTTGAAATTCTTGCCGAAATCACGACCAAAGTCAACAATTTGCTGAAGACCAACACTCGGATGACGAATCGTATTGAGAAGCCACTCAATAACATCAGCAATCATGTGGGCAAGTGCAATAACCGTATCCAGCGAGTAGTTGAAAACGCTCTTGACCATTCGTTGGAGGCGCTCAACCAGTGGCAGATTCAGAAATGTCTGATGTATTTGCTCGAGCTCGAGATTAAAGTAGTCCCACAAAGTATTATTCGGGTGGCTTAACAAATAAGCCGACATGGCTGCATCCGCGGCATTGGCCTTGAGCTCTTTGTCTGACAAATGCTCTCTCTCTTTGGCAAACTCGACAAATACGGGACAGATATTGTACAACTCACTTGTGCTTACTGCTTTCGTCACGTCTTTTATGTCGCTATTGTGTGCTGCACAGACGCTGACAAAAAGGAGCAGAAGAGAAGCTGCCGTCATGAGAACGATATTGCAGAAAGTATAATGAATGGAACGCCACGATTGTGGTGGACGGCTACAAAACAGAGGCATTGGATCTGATCGCCGAAACAAGAATCTGACTGTAAAGAGGGATGACCTTTCATGGAATTGCATATTGGTAAACCTTAGAAATGACTTTTGACAATCTGTAATCCTTGATGTTACTGCGGTTGAGGTGAAATGAGTGCAGTAAACGATTTCTAAAAAGCTCTAAAGAAGCGCTGAGCTTCTTTTGTTCTCGATATTATTTCCTTGCGGCTTTTGATGTTTAACGTCGCCTGGCCGCTATTGTTACGTCGTAGCTCTCTTTTGTACATGTACGACGATCGATATGGCTCGTTTATGTGAACTTTGATGACCTGCTAAATTTTCGTGCCAATCTCTCCATGCAATTATCATTGATGCCAAGTTCTGTTGCGACCCTCCCTACACATTGTTTGAAAGGCATTATAACTTCCGCAATATATACAATCGCCATTGGATGCATCTTTTGCTTATCACTACTTCGTTTCACCAGTTGTATTGTCACGTGGTACCGTTTTCGAGCATTTTTCTGTGAAAACAGGTTTAACTTCAGAAGGAATTCTTTTTAAGAATAATGGGCTTTCAAGCACTTAAAAAAGGTATGTGTGGAAATTTCCGACTCTGTAATTGGGTCAAGATCGGTTGTTGGCTGATGTCATGCGTGCGAGTGAATGTCATAAGCGTTATAATGGGTTATCTCATTACGAGTGCGACTGAGTAAGTTTACGTGGATCATGACTGTTGATAGAGAAATAGCACTGATAGCGACATAAACCCGTGTGAATGATTTATTGCTATCGGAAATACAAGGATCCTGAATATGGGGCGCTGCATAGAAGACGAGGTAGATCAAGCTGCGCGCCAACAGACTCACAGCAATATATTTAACTGAAAGTATTTGAAAACTGAACATTCCTCATAAGAAGACGATTAATGCAGTTCCAATCCACGTAAAACGAGACATTACAGTACTGGGATGAGCGGGACATGCTGGAATTCAACAGGGCAAGTCGCCTTGAACCAATGATAACGCTTATGATCGAGCATGGAGATTGGGCATTTTGGAGCCAGTATTAAGCTTGAAGACACGAAATTTATATCAATCTTGATTATTTATATTGTAGCAAATGATATGGTCACTTTATACAAGGTATTAAAGCAGTCAACAAAATTGTATTGAGAAAGTAAAGAGATAACAATAAAGTGACAACAAGACTGGGATACGAGTCAATTTGTAGTTGAGGACAAGAGCTTAGAGACTTATGACAAAATGCAGATCATGGTGTACGAGGGGATGACAATCGACTACAATATCAGGTAGTGGAAAATACTGGCATCAGCAGAAGCAAAACCAGGACCCAACACCATAGTTACAATTGTGGATGGATCTTGTTTGATAATTACTTACTATGCAGCACAAAAATTATTTAACCATAACAAAAGCAGGTTGATACAAGGTGAAGCTCTTTCTTTAGAGCTCGGAACAACCGGTGCAACATTTGTTGAGATTAAGAAATATGGTTTTCAGTCATCCAATATCAGACAGTTACAAGCAAAGATTGTAAGCCCGCACGACGGACGCTCATATGTCTTGAAGGGCATGATATAACTCAAATAGCGACGTTAAACGCCGTATCAGGCCGCACAGATAAGTCGACTATTTATTGAGAGGACAGCTTAATTAGTGCAAATTTAAAGATAGTAAGAAATAGGATTATCTACTGTAAAAAACGATGTAAAATTACTCAGATAACGTTTGGGTAGGCCAGTATCACTGTTAAAAAAAATATAGCAATTCAGTATATACTCGCAGTATTATCTGACCAGATACTCTATTAGGATTGGCAGATAGTATCCATCTGTCTGAGCGGATAGCCTGTGTATTTGCTTGATTCAGCCCGACGAGTGCAAGCCTGGCTGGTCCTGGTGTATCTTCACCTAACTGGATGTTCTTCATTCGTCTGACATTCGAAGACATCTCAGTCCGCATAATCTAATCTGACGCCTCTAACGAACCAAGTCAATGGTCAGAACAGGCCATGAAGTGTCTGTAGCTTTCGCTCTAACTATCGCCGCTGGTGCTGCCACGGTGCTTGGCGGTATGGTTGTGTTCAGCACTCGACTTGTACACCTGGCTAATCCGTTGAGTCTCGCGGTAGCTCTTAGTATATCATCGGGTGTGATGCTCTTCATCTCACTCGTTGAAATTTTCAGTGCATCCGTGAAAATGCTGAGTGAAGGCATTCGCACTGAAGACATGACGGCAGACACGGCTACCGGGCACGGCTGGCTGTGTGCTACGGGATGCTTTGCAGTCGGTGTAGGACTCATCTACATCATCGATATCGTTGTGCACAAGATCTCGCCCGAGCATGAGATGACCGAGATTGAAAATCTCCATGATATTCGCGAATCCATTATCCAATTTGAAAGCAACAAAGATTCAAGTAAACCACCAATGTCATTTCTAGAGTCTGGCGCATCGTCATGTGTTGAGTCAAATACTCAATATTTAAAGGTGGATGAGGAAGCCAAGCGTGCGTTACAGCGTATGGGCTTGCTCAGTGCACTTGCTATTGGTATTCATAATTTGCCTGAGGGGGTCGCCACTTATGTTGGATCAATTCAGAAGTCATCTGTGGGATTCTCACTTGCTGTTGGCATTGGTCTACATAACATACCCGAAGGTATCGCCGTTGCTGCTCCAATTTATTTTGCAACGGGTTCTCGGCGGCGTGGCATCTTCTGGTGCATCATTTCTGCAGCTGCAGAGCCAGTCGGTGGAATCATTGCGTGGCTGGCAATTGGTGACGGCATGGATGCCATTGCAGAAGGTATACTATATGGCATCGTTTGTGGTATTATGGTGTGCATTTGTATCAAAGAACTCATTCCGACGTCTTACAAATTCGCTAAAAACAAGCCGCATGTTGTTGCTGTTGGTATGTATGTCGGGATGCTCATTATGGTTACGAGTCTTACACTCTTTGGCTATGCTGGTGTGTAAGACTATTAAGAATTTGTAAAAAATAATATATTTTTTTGCCGTACGATGTAGTGTATACGTAATTTACGAACGATAGAGCTAATGCCAATAATCAAATTTTGGGCGCCGACTCTTAAGTAGGTAGGTAGGTATCCATGCAGTTGAGGAATGCGTTTTTATACGAGATTACGCATTTCTGCAAGACTGCTCAGTTGTGATCGAAAACAAAACTTTTATTTAAACATATTCTGGTGATTCAGTTAGTTGATTATTTTTCTGATGCATATTCAGAAATTTTATTCGTTTTAACTCAGTGTCAATCTAAATACAATGTGATACGGTTTTCATCCATAACCCGGTAGTCTTGAGCCCTGATTCATAAAGCAGTGTCGTAGAAAGTTGACCATGGATAGATGCGCATAGACAGTCACGCAATCCTACTGCATGGCGACACATAGGTTTCGCTAAACAGCCACAATTTCGAAGCTGAAAAATAGCAAGCTACGCACTAGAATATTTTCGTTCACCCACCCACACAAATTGTTAGTCGTGTCAGCGAAACACGACTGTGCCGAACTTAGGCAGCCCTGACTCTTGTCACCTAGGATGCCTGGTGAAAATAATGACATTTTGCTGTCAAGGCGCTAATACGTTATCATGCTCATAATAAGCAGATTAAATTTTCAGTGCTATTACAATCAGCCAAATTTGATTTTATTGATATCTTAAGCCTAAACCCCCCCACGGTCCTCTTCAGCTTTCTCTAGATGTTGTCTAACAAGTGTAATTTGACAAGTTGTACCTCACTAAACATGACGTCGCTCCAGCCAACCCAGTGTTCATACAATATGAGTTTATTAAGCTGAAGGGATAAGTGGCGACCTTGTAGGGGCGGGTTGCGCTGTAGACCCCATGTGTGCTTCTCTCTCGATTTCGGGTCTACACCAATTACTTGGCACTGGGAATAAGTGCAGACATCCCACTCTAAATCATAAAAACATCCTGATACGCTTCCGTTAAAAGTATTAACGGGGATATTGCGCACAAATTTCGCCGTACACGAAGCACCGCTCAACTCGGCAATTTATTTGCTCTACTTAAAATGTTGAAAAATAGGGAGGCAACACACCTTAGACTTCGTGTGCGGAGAGTTTTATTCAGTACCATCTACATCATGTTTACGATAATCTGTCACTTTTGTGAGCTCCCGCTGCCTCGTGCTCGTTATGTGATGATCATTGAGACTGACCACGCATTCCAGCGCATTGCACCAAGCAAAATCCTCGCCTCGCTGCTCAAAGACCATGGCAACCCCGTCGGATCTCTTTGGGTGCAACGATCACCCTATTGAGTGGTTCGTACTTCAAGATTTATTGACTGTTAAATTCAATAGATTAATGCAGTGCTTGCTTTAAAGAGTGGGCGCGAGATTTGCAATCCTCCGTTCGTGGTAGTAGTAAACGTGTTCTCGCGTTCATTACTCTAGGGTCAGTTTGCTAAGCCTCTTTGCTAGACTAGTGTTCGCATACGTCGGATCTCTCTCGCCTAGGGGTATATATGCTAGGAGGGACTGAATGAGTCTCTTCCACTCCTTCCGGTCTTG
>NW_020189964.1:539242-541130 GCF_900000015.1 Plasmopara halstedii
TTCGAATTGAAAAGGATGAGAGCTTTACGGGAGGCTTTCAACACTATTGACGCCACCAACCACAAGCTTACAGCCCGAGCTTTGCCCACATTTACTCAAAATGGTAACGAACTATTTGGCAGCCATAAAGTAAGCCGACGCCGTCTCAACGAGGACACGCAGCCCGAAGTAAGAGTGGAACACGAATTCCACTTCTCATTGTCGCATTTCCTCGAAATGATAAGTGTAATCGTAGTCTCGGGAGTTTTGATTCACCTTATCTTGAGGTGTCTTTAATAGCTGTAATTTGTTATATTACAAGACATCAAGGATATATCAATTCTGTATTTGCCATTTGTCGCCATTTAGACAGACGCACGCATCGCCACAATTTTCATTTTTTATCGTTTGAATCTCCGTCCATTGTTGCATGTGTTGGATGTATGAAGCCAATGAAGGACTACATGGGTCTGTTTTAGGTTGTCTTGATACACAGCCAATTAGGAACTCAGCAAGAGACGTTCAGGGATAGCGCCACAGCCTCACGGCACCCGCTCAACCCAATATTGCCTCATTAATGACATAGGCGTTAGATGAACAAAGGTTTGAACGCTGTGGCGGTTTTATCAGACTTGTGTAATATCAATGGAGTGGACAACGGAAAATGTCGCGCCGGAGGTTGTTGCGGCGCTTGATGAAGAGATTCCAGAGATGTTTATTGAGGAGAACACGAATCGGATTGACTGAGGAATATCAGTGATGCCGGATGTAAACGCATTAGTTCAGCATACAGCAGAGTTGAAATATTCTGTCCAGCTGTCCAAAACAAGTAGAACATGCCAAGATCCAAGTTGGAAAATCGTGCATTTCTTCAAACGTCGGTAGAACGCCTCAGATACTTAAAACAACAAGATGATGCTGGTTATTTCAGTTCGGACTCTGCGCTCGCCAGCCCTTGATAAGTATTCTTGAGCTTGTCTTGTGTCCCCAAAAAATGTTCAGTTTTCCTCAGCTAATTTACGCTACTGTCGACAAATTTCTTTCTGGGTAGATTTCCTCAAAGCTGCTTGCTCATTAGTTTATTTAAAGATTTTACGTGTGAGGTGCTTCTGTCATCAAGCACGATAGTCTCTCCTTCCTTTTCTCCCATGAAATCTATTATATATGCGCTATCGGAAGCTGATTTTTTTCGTGGAATGTTTTTAACAGGCCTATCACTGCGAGTCTCCTCTTTCGCCGATTTCATCTGTGCTCTTCTTCTGTCAAACGCTAAACTACACTTATAACAAAACTTGAACTACGTACACGATTTAAACTTTGATCGATAGATGCTATCAGATGAGTTAATATCTAGTCATTTTGTTCTTCATATTCGCTATAAGTAATCCGATGTTCTACTTGCTAACCATGTGTCCTTGTCGAGCCATCGTCGTATTCTCCAGCAACCAGTAATAGAAAAGAACTCAAGATATGCGTTTCGTTCATTCGAATTCTCCGACCCCAATCAGCAATCTCATCCAGTTTTTCCCACGATATGCTCGTTTGGTCACACCAACGGCGAAATCCTTCCTGTCATATTAAACTTGACATCACTTTCTCCAGAGTAACTCACAAAAAATGTTCATACAATTCCCTTACTTATTGTCCCTACGACATCGTATTTAAGGCTTCTTCATGAATGAAGCCGTGACAGTTTATTCGCATTACTAGAAACCATTGTAATCGATCACCGGATGAATCTTGCACTATCTTCGTCTGGAAGCCATCATGTAAATTTTAATTCATATTTCGCTCGCTGATCCAATAGAATCTCTTAAAATTCTAATATTTGTTGGATTCTAAAGGAGAGAAGTCTATGAACACCAGTCGGCGACGGTGACTCGACCCCGATGAAGAACTTGTACATGAC
>NW_020189964.1:541140-542345 GCF_900000015.1 Plasmopara halstedii
TACCTCGGCGTCTGCTTGCAGCAGGATACAGCCGATGGCAAAGTCCGAAGCGTCACAGACGACGCTGGTAGGGCGATCAGGGTCTGGTAGTGCCAGTATTGATGCATTCAGGAGGCTGTCTTTGACCTCGTCAAAAGCACCTGATGTTCGGTGCTCCAACTCCATTCCATATCCTTTTGAAGAAGATTGGATCATGACCGGGCCATTTCTGCGTAGGTTACGCTGTACTTGTGCAAGGAATTGGCAGGACCAAGCCACTTACACAAGGCCTTCTGGTGCACTGGAACCGGCCAATCTGCAATAACCTTGACCTTAGCAGAATCCGCTCGAAGGCCACGCTTCCAGATGAAGCACCCTAAAAAGGGAATATCTTCTGCACCAAAGATGCACTTGTCTGCATGAGTAAATAAATTCTAATCAATTTTTGTTGGAAACATCACACAACCTACTCAAAATGAAATTAACTATGATACAATAGTGTACTGTTACTAACAATGTACGTATCGTCTGGCTCCTGGTGTCGACCTCTTGAGTTGTTGCTAGCCTCTCCGTCGTTCACCAAGTCTTCCTTATTACCCACATATATGAACATACTTACTCTATGTAGCCAATACAAAGCCCACTTTTGCAATCACAACATCACATTTTGGCTTATCAGATGAATGACCCTGATGAAGTGTAGACATGTCTTTGAGCCAACAAAAATGCTGTATTTGCAATTCACTTTGTAAGTATGTTTCTAATATGGATATTTGTGATGAATGGTTATTATCGCTTCAGCTTCAGGACTTACTTTAAGATCCTTATGAAAACTTCATTTGACTTGCCACAATAATTGAGCGATTATTATAAAGACACCACGAGACTCATGTTATTCTACTAAGCTGTCATATAGAATTATAGAAAAGCGGATCAAAACATTGGCATCATTGAGCTATATAGGGCTCTATTTTGGTTCTCGATTTGTATCAAAAACACACCGAGTCGTGAATATCATTTACAAAATAATAAAGATAACATCGTGATATCTCAATCATCCTTTTATGTATAAAAAGCATCACATGACTAAAATTAGTACTGATTAGATTATAAATGTTCCTAAATAACGGATTTTCCCGATCAGAGTCCAGTCCCGAATAGAGCCTTAAAAATAAATTTTACAATATCCACTACTCCGCTATAATGACTTCAGATGACCTGACAAA
>NW_020189964.1:548655-548805 GCF_900000015.1 Plasmopara halstedii
GAGGAGTCCGGGCCCTGGACTCCTTGTCGCTAGAAGCGACGTCAGTTTGAACGGTGTTCAGACTCGACTGCCGGCGGCGACGGTGTCGTCGACGGCGACCGTGACGTGGAACTCTGTTACCCACGTCGCGTGATGTCTCTTTGACGACAT
>NW_020189964.1:548815-548965 GCF_900000015.1 Plasmopara halstedii
CAGGAGGTCATGTGACGTGGTCGCCAACTGCTTGCCGGAAAGCAGAAGACGATCACGCCAAATTTTACATAAGATCAACTTTGACATGTCTCATCTCAATCCTACATTCCTATTGGACAATATTACCATGCTGGAATAATCAACAACATC
>NW_020189964.1:548975-549126 GCF_900000015.1 Plasmopara halstedii
TTATAAGCAAACCGCGGTTGAAAAATGTAACTTTATCGCGGTGGGTCATCTCGACTTTTGCATGCAAATTTGGCGGAAGTTGCCGATGTGATCCATCAAATCCTTGCAATTGGACTGCTTTAATGCGAACAATTGATCTCTTAAGCGCTCT
>NW_020189964.1:549136-549831 GCF_900000015.1 Plasmopara halstedii
GACACTTGGTGTTGTTTGATCATTACATTCTCCTCCAACGTCTTGGCACTCTTTTGCTTCTTGTGCAGATCGTTCAGCAAGCGTTGAAAATGGGCAACATGTTTGATGTTCTTCTCTGGTTCCCATGTTGCCTCGCTTTCTAAATATCCATGCCATTTTGCAAGATATTCACGCTTGCCATGCTTCTGTCTTTTATTCAAGAAGGCCTCCACGATATATTGCTTATCGCCTTCACTGTCCACAATAATAGGTACTGACTTTGGAATTGGTCGACTTAAGAATTGACTTGGATTTTCATGATATGGCTTCAGTCGAGCAACGTTGAATACATTGTGGACTCGGCTCATAGACTTTGGTAACTTGAGCTTCATGGCGTTTGGATTGATTTCCTTGATGATCTCAAATAGTCCAATAAATCTTGGCACTAGTTTTGGCTTTTCTTGCGATCCTTGTTGTTGAGCATGCTTTAGTGGTAAAGTTCGTGTTGCAAGAAAAACGAGATCTCCTTGATGAAACTCGACGTTTGAGCGCTCCTTGTCATAATACTCCTTTTGACAAGCTTGCGCCTTCTTCAAGTTTTCGATCGCACTTTGCAAAAGCTTCTTCCGATCCTCTGCAAAGTTGTTGGCCATTTCAATCTTCTCCAGAACAAAGTCTATGACAGGATTTCTAAGTCGACGTCCTGTATCGATTTC
>NW_020189964.1:549841-550583 GCF_900000015.1 Plasmopara halstedii
TACTGTACATATACCTTGTCGTAAGACCCTTGATGAAACCTAACATTTGAGAAGTTTGACCTCTCTCTTCGATATCATCGATTTTTTTGTCATCAGAACTCGATACACTTTGATTAGAGTGACTTACATCGCTGACAGGGACGCCAAGGTCGACAGATTTGCCACCTACCGCCGGATAGGTGGAGTGGGCGATAGCAGATGCGCTCGTGACGCGCACTACGACGAAAATTAACACCACGAAAAGCATTTTTGAGAAAATTAGACAATGGAATAATTTAAATGGAGTAAGATAACACATTATTGATAGTGAGAGGTTTTTATGGTTACTTATTTGCAGCTGACTATCTCGACTTAGCTTGGATCTGTCAATCAAATTGAATTGTGTACGAGTATTTACTCTGCTTAAACCTGAAGACATCAATTATGACATCAAACCGTTAGTGTAATGATCAGGACATTTGCCTATTTTGACTAATTAATACCATATTTGTAAAGACTATAGGCAAGCGTAACCTATGCTCTACGTTGCTCTGAGGAAGCAAATACGATAATGAATTATAAAAGCTTGAACAAATAAAACTGATTATCAATCCTATGAATATGTAACCACTTGTGAGTGTTGGTGTTGTCGTATATCGTGTCGTTTTTCGTTCGTATGTCGTATTTCGTATGTGGTATTTCGTTTGTACTGTCGCTCCTCTTGTATCTTCAAATCGTATGCAGTTATGCAAGACGTTAATAA
>NW_020189964.1:550593-550791 GCF_900000015.1 Plasmopara halstedii
TTCATTGGTTGGAAGTCTACGGATAGGCAATTATTCGGTTCCGCAGCCGACAGTACGACAAGGAATCAAGTGACAGCCGGAATATTCAAGTTACGTGTAGGAAGAGTAAATTTTCATTGGTTTAGAAAGATAGGATAGGGTTTGAGATAGATAGGATTCAGGATGGGACCTGGATACATGTTGCGTGTCTAGGTCGCC
>NW_020189964.1:550801-550923 GCF_900000015.1 Plasmopara halstedii
AGAATTATCCCCGTCGACGCTTGTACAAGTCCTTGATGGGCGTATTCTATCGTCGCAAGATGACCTGCCCAATCTTCTCCAAGGTACGATACTTGACAGCGTAACGAATCTTCCAAGGTTCT
>NW_020189964.1:550933-551203 GCF_900000015.1 Plasmopara halstedii
CGACATCAGCTAACCGTTCGATTATCACTCCCCCACCAAGCTCTGAGCCATAAAATGGCGGCGTCAGCGGGACGCGAGGGTGAACCAGCTCGTTCACGTAGAACGGCATGTAGCCGGTAGACAAATGAGCTGCATTGTTCAGCACAAACTCTACGAGTGGTAACATAGCGCTCCAGTGCCTCGGAGTCTAAGCGCAGACGCTGTGAAAAGGATCTTCGATGACGCGATTCACCCTTTCGGTTTGGCCATCGGTCTGCGGATGATCCGCTG
>NW_020189964.1:551213-551926 GCF_900000015.1 Plasmopara halstedii
CTGACCCTGGTGACGACATCGTCTCACTATACGTTCCGCGTGATAGTGGACGTCACCGTTCTCATCGAGAAGAATCGGTGAGGGAGGTGACGACTGAGTCGACCGCCGTCCGGTGGCCCTTGAGAACGAGATCCTTCGTGATCAGAGCTCCGCTGAGAGTCATGCTGAAGTAGCATACCGCTGTGCGGACGCTATTGATGATTTGGAGCGCGTCGTGCGCCGGCTGCCTCGTCTTGAGGACTACCGCGCTCTGTCGGAGCGACTTCTAGCCGCGGAGCAAGCGAATGCGTCGCTGCAGACAACGGTGGGCGCTTGGCTCCAATTGAGATGGAAACTGTTGTACTCCATGCTCAGAACCAGTTGCTGGTCAGCTTCTGGGAAGCCGAGGGCCCGTGGGATCCGTTCTGGCGCCAACGCTTCCGCGTTCACATGCGCCGGATCCCGATACGGTTTAAGCAAACCTACGTAAAACTACCGGGTGGGTGCGCATCCGTTTGGGGAGGTTTAGCGTATACGCTAGGTCCCGCTTGGCCACAACTTTAAACGATCCGACAAACCGTGGACGAAGGTTCGTCCGGAAGATAGCAGAGGCTGCATATGTAGTATGGTTGTAAGAGTTTAATGAAACCAGGTCTTTGATCTTAAAGCTTTCCAATTTGCCTCTTCCTTTTTCATCTGCATATTGTTTCTGCAGGTCTTGGCTTTCAGCCATC
>NW_020189964.1:551936-553623 GCF_900000015.1 Plasmopara halstedii
GCATGTTCAATAACACCTTCAGTTGTAAGCAGTCAAAAGATGTTGTCTAGACGATTGTATATGTTCACAGTGCTCTTCGTTGCGCTTGTAGTCCATTCATTTCTACTAACTTGAAAGGGTTAAAGTAGATCAAATTGTTCAATTTGACAACAAGCATCCAGCATGGCGTTTCTAACGTAGTAACGCCGTAAGAAATGCTCTATGCAGCATATCCCGCCAATGATGTCGCATGCTCTGAAAGCGACACCTTTACGATCATCTCAAGATTAAATCCTCACAATCGAACACTTGTTTGTGCTGTGAATATTCTTCAATTTCTGCCGTGAGAAACGTTTTACAGTGCAAGTTTCATGAACTTTGGCTTTTTGAAAGCTTTTGTCATCGTGACTTTCATCGCATGCACTTTCACGTCCATTGGTGCCAACGACGTTGTATCAAATGATATCAAGACTCGTCAAAGTCGCCGATTGGGCATGTTTTCTGGAATCTACAATTTTTTCGGCATGTCGGGTGACGATGCAGCTAAAGCAAGCGCAAAATTGGCGGGAGCTGGTGCAGATGATGTTGCAGCACAAGCCAAGACTTTGTCCACCAACTTCATGAAAGAAATGACACAATTATATCCAGATAGGAAATCGTTACAGCGAGCTGTGAAAGAGTTTACTAAACTTCCAAAAACGAAAATGGAGAAGTTTAAGAAAGTTGCCAAGATGGCAGGATTGGGTATTGTCTTTGCACTCTCACTGTATGGGTCTTACTCACTTTCCAGTGACCTTAGCGGTCCACCACGAACAGCTCCTCAGACGTAACCACCCACTTGATTGGTGTCTATCATGTCTCGTGATTGTTGTGTCCCCTTTCCAATATTTCACCGACAAATACGTTATATAGATGTAGACATCTCCTTGTAGCATCGAAAACTCTGAGTGATGAGGATGAAGTGAAGTAGTTAGTGAGAATAATGGTTCTGGGATGTTGAATATACTCACTGCCTTGGATCGCGTCTGGTATTTTTAAACTGCCCCGACACCTCAATGGTATTGAGCCCACTTATCTGAGTCCTGAAAGAGACGTCCGTTGAAATTATTGTCACCCATCCAGATGTTAAACTGACTCGTCAAGATGCATTTTTGAAAAGAGATGAATGTTTGATCAACCACTTGTTTGTGTTTTTCTTCCCACATCTGAACTGGTGCTCGGATTTAAAAGCGACTGGAATATGAAAATGGGGCATATCTGAGCTGGCTGATGCTGTGATGAAACTCGGATATCCATTCTTGCTCCGTGCTTCAGACAAAACAATTCAACATGTGGAATTTCTAGAAAAAGCAATTGAAATTTTTCGTAGTAGCCGTCGTCAGACTCGTCAGTCACAGATGCTTTCTTCACGTCGCGAAAACTCATCAATGTGGTTTTAATCATTTGATCTTATAGTCTTGAAAATGTTCAATAACACCTTCAGTTGTAAGATGAAGTCGATAGATGTTGTCTAGACGATTGTATATGTTCACAGTGCTCTTCGTTGCACTTGTACTCCATTCATTTCAACTTCCTTGAAAGGGTAAAGTAACTCAAGTTGTTCAATTTGACAACAAGCATCCAGCATGGCGTTTCTAACGTAGTAACGTTGTAAGAAATGCTCTATGCAGCATATCCCGCCAATGATGTCGCATGCTCTGAAAGCGAC
>NW_020189964.1:553633-553829 GCF_900000015.1 Plasmopara halstedii
GCATACGGCATCGCCGTCGCCTCTGTACAGAAGTTCTATGCCTCGGTGAGACCAGGGTGTACACGCATTCCGCGTCGTTTGGTGTTACCCTCACTGTCCGCTCCTTTGGAGCTCTGATGTTATCTACAACATCCAACGAAGAGCTGCTAACCCCGCAGTCTTCGTCCAGTGGAAAACGTGCCACTCCACGCGCATC
>NW_020189964.1:553839-553995 GCF_900000015.1 Plasmopara halstedii
CTATTGACCTTGTCAAAAGCTTAGTGTCCCAACAGCATCCCCGATCTTTCTTAAGGAGATTCCACAAAAGCCGTGCCATTTCCGCATAATGTGCGCTGCATGTGTGCAAGTAGTTGGCGAGGCCAAGCCACTTGAGAAAGTCCTTTTGATTCTTTG
>NW_020189964.1:554069-554266 GCF_900000015.1 Plasmopara halstedii
TAACCAATTCGTGCCGACTGAAAGTTGAATCTGGCACTCAATGCCACATTCACTGCTTTTTCAAAAGAAGACGACAAAAAATTATTCTGACCACGTCAGTGCGGAGATCCTTCATAAAAACGGCCCTGTGACCGCTTCAGAAGAGGACTGACTGCCATACCGGCAATAAATGTACGCAACTTTTGAACAAGGCCCAC
>NW_020189964.1:554276-554476 GCF_900000015.1 Plasmopara halstedii
TTTCAATCTTTTTGTTGCGATATTGGTATCTCAGGACGAATTATTGCGAGCACTCCACAAGTTTTAAAAAGGAAAAATTCCTGGCTAAACCAGCCCTTGGTTTCTTGCCAACTGGCCATCCTCGTACTTCCGGTCGAGTCACGAAGAAGATCGTCTACAGAATGTTAATGGTACAACGGCACTTGCGAATGATCAACCCG
>NW_020189964.1:554486-554654 GCF_900000015.1 Plasmopara halstedii
GCTCACACATATAATCATCAGCTGTGCCCGTTGTAAGCTCGGACTCCTCTATTTAATCCCAGTCATGATGGGCAAAATCTTGCATTTGTGACTTATAACAGAATATCAACTTCTTTTAATTCTCGGTACGCTCGTGATATAATTTCTAAATTGGCAGGCCACATGCTG
>NW_020189964.1:554664-554798 GCF_900000015.1 Plasmopara halstedii
ATTTTTTGAAGATAGGTTAGCCTTGACCTCGAGATAAGTTAAAATCATGCTCCTCGAACCGTCCATATGATAAGTGAGCCGAAGTAAAGCGGAGGTTTTTCATTGCGATTCTCTCGATCTTTTGTGCTGATCTT
>NW_020189964.1:554808-555600 GCF_900000015.1 Plasmopara halstedii
TATAGGGCCGCACCCAAGATGTCTCGAACTCTGTCCGACCATGCCATCAATAGCATGCAGCGACTACTTTGCAACGAGAGCAGTGCGCAGTTATTTACGTGCCACTCCACCATCAGCCCACAAGCCACGCTCGGGACTTTTTTCCGATACACCGTTGGTGTCTTCCGACTCGGACTTCCAATGTCCAGCACGTTGACCGTCTCGGTCCAGTGCTCTCGCCAATAGCGCGTTTGTCTTCTAGCAGAGGTGGGTTCACGACTCGCTAAAGCTCCACCAGGAGACGTGCGCGTAGCGTCCAAGGTCTTTGACCTCCAATTAATCCATGGCTCATGGTGTTCCAACCATAGGATGAGGTCATACCTTGCATCCAAGTCTAAGACTAGACAGCGTTCCACGCTATCAAAGTCAAAAAACTTGACTCCGAGGTTCACAGGGACCCTCGGGACCGTGACACGTGTCCCCGTCGCTAGACGAACAGTGACGATGTCACCCAGCCGCACTTTCAGCCCCTCAGCATACAGCTGATTTCCTTTCATTGTGGAGCGTCGAGCGTAATTGCCCGACGCCCCGGAATCGATGAGGATCTTCCATGGCTTCTTGAAGCCCTTTGCGGTCGCCTCCACGACCAGCAAGCCCGGCTTGCATATACGTGCCGTGTTCAAGAGCACGGATTTCTTCGGGGCCGGGCCCTGTTGGCCTCTACCTCCCTGAGGCTCAACAGAACTCAGTTCTTTCCCAGTAGGTCGCCCCGCGCCTACTGGGTGGTGTCGTTTCCCCGCGACAAACCAGACT
>NW_020189964.1:555610-555868 GCF_900000015.1 Plasmopara halstedii
AGTCGTGCTTCGCACGGAAAAGGCGTCAATGACATCGCACTGTTCCTTGGGCAGAGGCCATTGGCGTGTTACGCAGTATATGGTTCCCGAAACCAGGTCGATCTAATGACGCACACCTCGGTCCGGAGGTAGGACCGAAGGCGGGTCATTGGAAACGACGTCTTGAAATTCCTTTAGCAAATGATAGTAAGGATCCAAGAGATTTCGTAGGATCGACGATCCACTTCGTGCGTTCAGCACTCTCTTGGTGTCCTCCAA
>NW_020189964.1:555878-556005 GCF_900000015.1 Plasmopara halstedii
GAGCGTGTTTCCCGCCTCCTCTTCAGTTAAGTTCTGGACGACCACGTGTGGAACTGTGTTACCCACACAAGGACGCGCTAATACCAGCGCTCTCGACAGCTGCAGCTGTCCGCGGAACTAAGTTACC
>NW_020189964.1:556196-557264 GCF_900000015.1 Plasmopara halstedii
ACTCGCCAAAGCTCCACCAGGAGACGTGCGCGTAGCGCCCGAGGTCTTTGACCTCTAATCAATCCATGGTTCATGGTGTTCCAACCATAACATTCCTAGGATAAGGTCATACCTTGCATCCAAGTCAAAGACTAAACAGCATTCCACGCTATCAAAGTCAAGAAACTTGACTTCGAGGTCCGCAGGGGCCTTCGTGACCACGACACGTGTCCCTGTTGCTAGGCGAACAGTGACGATGTCACCCAACCGCGCTTTCAGTGCCTCAGCATACAGCTGACTTCCTTCCATCGTGGACCGTCGAATATAATTGTCCTACGCCCCGAAATGGATGAGGATTTCCATGGCTTTTCAAAATTATTTACGGTCGCCTCCGAGACCAGCAAGCCCGGCTTGCATACACGTTCCGTATTCAAGAGCACAGAGCTCTGTGGGGCTGGGCCCTGTTGACCTATGCCTCCCTGAGGCTCAACAGAACTCAGTTCTTCCAGAGTAGGTCACCCCGCGCCTACTGAGTGGTGTTGCTTCCTCGCGACGAACTAGACTGGTAGGCGACGGTTCGAAGAACCTTGACGCGCCTTGCGCACGGGGCAACCGTTCCGCAGGTGACGGGTGTCTCCACAGACAAAACACCGCCGTGTGTTTGCGTGCTGCTTGGTAGCTCGAAGCTCCAATCCCTCGCCCTCAGCATAGCTGATTTCCATGGACATAGACCCGCTCGACGAGCTGTTGGAGTGTGCATTCCAACCAAGTCGTGCCGACTAGAAATTGAATTCGGCATCAATGCCACATTCACCGTCTTTTCAAACGAAGACGGATGCACACGGAAGACTTCCATACTGGCCGCGCCAGTGCAGGGGCCTTCCATAAAGTCGGCCACTGCGACCGCCTCCGGAAAGGGATCTGCTGCCACCCCAATGATAGTGCGCATCTCTTGGACAAAGTCCACCATTTCCTTGTTGCCCTGCCGGGCGGCAAGGAAGCGCGATCATACGCGATATTCCTGATTAGGCGGCGAGAACACTCGTGAGAGCTGCAATTTCAGCTTCGCCCAGGAGGAAAACGCAGCTT
>NW_020189964.1:557274-562706 GCF_900000015.1 Plasmopara halstedii
GTTCGTTCTATACTTAAAACAAGTACGAGTTACCGGGTCGCAATCTGCTTACTCCAAGAGTAGTTATTGCCTTACACAAGGCTAATTAACTCTCCGTTTAAATCACAAAAACTGACTTTATTTATTTTATCTGCGGCAAAGCCGCCTAATTTAAATGTATAGATTTTTCTAAATATATATAGCAAAATCTAAATTTATGCATAACTACTTGCTACCCAGCCACATACCGTATTGTTATTTGGGTGCAGTCGCACCATGCCCATGTCGTGTGACACACATCCCTGTTACCAGGGTACGTGTAACCCCGTTACATGAATGCTACAGCCGATAAGCGGCTAAGCTGACGCCTGCCCAACGATGTTTGCTCGATGGACCCATCACGGCAAATGATTTGAACTGGACGATCATGATATACACCAATAAAAATCCTTTGGGTCCGGAGAACTACCAATCAAGTACTATACAATTCCGTTTCTGGGCACACGTGCACGACAATCAGTTACTCAAGAGAAAGATGACTAAGGTTAAACGATTGGCACACTTTCGCTGCTATACAAGAATGGAGAGAGATCATAGCCTTGTAAGTATCGCTCCCTGACTCTGCTAAACTTTGATGCTTCAAATGGTCTCAAGACGCTTGCGCGGTGGCTGAAGATTAATAATTTTTCGCGAATACCTAAAGATTAAAGTGGGTTCGTACCCAGCAGACCGGCTCGTCACTATGATGTTCGATTCTGAGGCTAACAAGAATCCTGCAATAATACTTAAACCGACGAACGCACCGAATTGAGCAATTTTGCTTAATCTTTGGCAGCGTGCCATTGCCGGCATTGGACATGGTTTTTTATCATTTAAGTTTAGCAGAACCCATTGAGATGAAATCAAAACATTCACAATTTATATAAACCACCAGATAATCCATTTTTACCGGAATCGGTGTACTACAACGCGTTACACTACCCGTTTGCGTTGCTTATGAAACTACTTAAGCGCTAGGGTTTCCGAATACGAACTGGATATTGACAGTGGACCATCTCTACATTTGTTTATAGCTATTGCAGATGACTGCACCAATCTCGTGGCTTATGTGGACAACATATATTTGTGTGTGATACAAGATTACGCATTTGCATCAGGGTTAAAACGAAACATGAATAAGATTTGCTTCATGCCTTTTACTCATCAAATCGGCTCTTCAAAAATCATCAGACTATGTGCTCTAACACATTTCAAAGGTTCATAGTAGTCGAACAATGTGGTATTGTAAGGGTTACGACAAGGCGCGACTGTGAAATCTAAGTAACAATTCAGTGCCATACGGAAGTACCGTGTATGTACATTGCGAGACAAAGTGGTGAACTTACAAAGTACCATGTACCGGTGTTTTTGCACGCAAACGATGTGATCTTCTGACATCTGTTAACGTCATCATCCGCAGCTCTGTCCACTCAAACAATACGGATAGTAATTCTGCTACTACGGGGAAATTTACAAAAAAATAGATTTATACAAGAACTTGTATACTGAATTAGAATTGACATATGCCAAAGCCTTTCTTAAAAGTATGTACAATCAGACATCAAGAAATGCTATTGCCTCAACATGCAAATTGAATGTAATTCCTCATCTATTCCGACACTCTACTTCCTAAAAGCACATCAAACTCCCTCGGTACTGGCTTCGACAATGTGTACGCAGGCATAAAGGGGAATGAAATGAACCTTTTGATTATTGAAAGCTTGCATTACGTGTACGGGCGAGACTGCACATCACTCATGGTTCCACAGACTGGAAACTCTTGGTGCAAGTCATGCCATTAAAAAGAATAATTTACTCCAACCTTTGGCAGGGCTAAGAACCCATTGTCCAAAGTCAAGAAAAACTTATCATTGCTTCGAGAGCATTCGAGAAGTAATAAGTTTCTTCGACTTGGTGATTAACTGCTTACAAGACTATAGGGAGTGCTATAGGCGCCTCGCAACACAAGAATTACAACGAAGTTTACTTCATGTGGAATATCTCACGACCTGCTTTGGGGACACAGCTAGTGTCCGACACATTCTTCTACTTACCCAGACGACCTTTAACGAGCCGACTAGTTCCCTTTGAATTGAGTAAACAAATCACAGATGGTGTTTCGAAGACAAGCTGGTCATCAACCTGTCCACCCGTGACTTTGTAACATTACTCTTAAAGACAAAGTTGAGTATATAACTACCAGCGCCCCAAGGCTTCAAATTACCGCTTAACTCCTACGGTAGATATGTGGCACTTTATATATCACCAAGATCGACACGTACTCCCAGTATGCTCGGGCTCGGTTATCGAGCGACTTCGTGTGCCTTACACAAATCGATCAAATGTAACTCACACGCTATCTCAACAAAAGGTGGAAGCTTGGTACCCTGAAGAACCGAACATTGCAGTTCGGTCGGCTTTGACTATTGGGTTTGCTAAACGACCCAAATATTTGCGATTTTTTTACCCAAGTATCCAACATATCGACTTAAAGCTCAGCTCTTTTGATCGCGCTAGAGACATTAATGTGGATGCAGATACATGAGTCAGTTGTGTATGATAGGCAAGTAAAATATTATTTTCTTCTTCCGTTGTGTCAACAACACGACCCTTGAGATTCGATATATAATTTCCAATGGATAACACAATTGACATTAGCTGTGGAAAGAAGAGTGTTTTGAAAAAGACGACTAGAATAGTACGCAGATTAAAGAGACGTTAAATTACTCAGACAATAGTATGCGAGGCAAGGTTACACAGCTAGGAAGTCGGGAAGCATGAGGAAGCTCGTACGGAATGCGCTGTTAGTGGGCGAAGAAGAAGCATGCATACATGGATGCGCGAACGTAAACGATGCTCAATAGCTTTTTAGGCTTGCGGCTGTCATTCCACAATTGTGAGGTGTTTCTTCAACCTTTTACAAAGTTCATTCTTGAAACTATTCATTGGTCATCACAAAATAAGAAAAAGCATTTTTAACTGATACATTGTTGAAACGTTTGTTTGGCAGTCTATGTTCAGTTACAACACTTGACAGTGCAACGGCATGTATTCAATGCAACCTGCAATATTGTGCGCTGATGTGTACTTCGTGCATCATCATCAAACTAAGCACTTTGATAACAGAGAAGTTTTGACGTTGCACGGTTTTGTACGACATCACGCCTTGTAACTGCAGTTTACACAGTTTGATCGAGCGCAACACATGCAAATCGATACAATTAATAAATAAAGTAAAATGTGGTCTTCACGCAGAACATTATGCATCTGAGAATTCGACTTAAATTCTTCAGCCATTCAGCGCTCCATAATAGCAATATTGAACTACTTCTCGACAACACCCAAATCTCCATCTACTTTTGCTCTATCTACACTACAGGATATACCACCAGCAGTGATGTGGTGTCGACGACAAGGTTGAGATCTATGGCACTTGAGCCCGGCGGCCAATTTATCAGGGGATATTCAGAATAGCTGATAGAAAGTTCAGCAAACCTGACAGGCTAAGGAACAAGAAAGCACAAGTTTGGGTCCAGGTTGGGTAATGATATTTATTGGATGCCGCCTTCCTTTGTTGATCAGCCGTGGTACTGGATGGCTCTATAAAGAGGTTGTCCACTTTGTACAGTAGTTCCATTTTGCGACGAATTAGAATCAATTAGCTTCGACTAACCGACCTTATTCGGCCGCACCGGTCAAAATCTTCATGTAAGACAAGGCAATTTATGCATCATAAGTCTGCCCGCGCAAAACTTGACATCCTACGCGTCAAACGCAAGAGATTGCTATGGGTGATATTCTCATTCAACACTGATATCGACACGTGAAATTTGCTAGAAATTTGCTCACAAAGCTCGAACTTCTTTCTCCAACGTTCTTCATTAATTTTTTTCGCTGTATCCTCTCCATGTCTCGAAGCTATATAAAGGCTATGAACTTAACTTTAAAAACTATCATTGCTAACTACAGGTCAACTTGGACTACCACGCTCAGGTTTACTTAGTCTTAAGAAATCAAATGCAAATCAAGATTATCAAGAGCTCACACTATGTCTCTCTATCAACACAAGCGCAACCCGCTTCTATTTTCAAGACATCAACTTCATTGCAAATTCACTATTACCCGAAGTGCGGTCCAATATGTATTGCACGTCATAATTCACAATGGCTTCAGCATGCCACTCAATGGACAACATACAATCTCAGAAGTCGGCAAAAGCAAGACTCAATGCACCAACTACGCTTCTAGACACGATTTTGGGTCATGCTTTTACCATCACCCATTGCACGGCGTTTGATGTGCAACCTTTTCGCCTTCTTGAGATACTGACCGTTGTTTGATCGCATTTTGGTATTGATCAACACGCTTCTGTGGCCCGTTTGATATCCCGACCCATATAGTTTGACTCTCTGCTAGACACTATACAAGCTCATTACCAGATTTCAAGCGATCTGCACAAGTGCAACTACCTTGCATTTCACTGTTTGATTCAAGCTTCAGGCGCATAAACTGACTCGTCAGTAGTTGTGATCGCCATATTGAGATTCAAAGTAAACTGTTTTTGTCGAAAGATCGCCTTACTCGTGACACACCGTTGTAGCGGCAATTAATGTCAAGACCACGGTCCGCAGCTCAGCAGGGTGCTGCATGGGTCACCCAAACGGAATTGTCGTGGGTTTGGGTAATTTGCCAATACCCATGCGACCCACTGCCCATGCAAGCTCGGACGCTGGAACCCTTGTAGTAAAAATTTTCATGCCTCCACCAACGAGACCGCAAACAGCTCGGACAACGAGAACAGGAACGGCAACTGCTCGTCGCAAACGGCCCGCTCCTACGCTACGTTGACGCCAAGTTTCCCCTATTCAAACTGGCCAGGTCTATCGGTTCACAGGACCTGGGGCCGCTGCTGACAATGCTGATGAAGAGGACGACTTACCAGTGCTATCAGACCCAGCCCAGGATTAGAACGATAGCGGTTCACAACCACGATATGGTTGGTGAGGAGGACGAGAACAGTGTTTCGTTGACATTGAAGAAGGCCTTAAAGCTTTTGGAGAAAGATGGGCTGGTGACCCGGGCGCCCCCTACAACTCTTACCAGTCCGGCATGGAAGGAGTTCATGATTTTGACAGATTTCTTTGGAGACGAAACGGCATTTTGTGTCTGCACTCGGTGCTCTAAAACCGTTGTACGTCTTCGTAGTGAGAAGGGTTCACTTTCTGGAACAACAAATCTTAACCGCCACCTTGAGGTTTTTTGCACCGGAGCAGACACAAACCGAAAACGTCAGCGTACTCTTGACGAATTTTCAGCTGTGGCCCCGGATCGTCCGACAAAGCGCCGAGTGACAGAAGGGTGTGTTCGCGTTTGCGTCAATGACGGCCGTCCGTATCAGTCTTTTGCTTCCGAAT
>NW_020189964.1:562716-565065 GCF_900000015.1 Plasmopara halstedii
GCGTGACAAAAGGTACTCAATACGGTAACCATATTCCAATCAAGGGGCTGGCTATCGAGCGTGAGGACATAATCAACCCATGCGTTTAATACCAGTTGGTCTTTAGGCGAGTAATATTCAATTGCCTTGCTTACTTGGCTTTTCCACTTCCACGGCTGTTCTATTTTGACAATTGTTGCCTCCTTTAAACGTTTAATCAAAGTGCTTGTGTCTGTCTTTGCCAATGTCTTCAGAATTATCCACACGGATATGTCTTTTGAGCCGACGTCTTTGGCCCTCACACTATACATGACTGAGTACTTGACGAAACGCTTAAAGTCATTGTTTTTAAAAATATCTGTTTTTGTGAAATCAAGCCACATGAGCTTGTGCAAAAAACTCGGTGGTATTTGATCTCCCAGACAATATAATAGGTTATTTTTTATATACTCAGCAATTTTTTCCCACCTTGGGTCTTTTGTCATGATACCAAACACGTCTTTGAATTTTATTTTAGGAGCAAAATCCTTCACAATCAAAAACATTGACTCTGCTTCGTTGGGCAATACCTCGTTATATGTAACCAAACTTTCCACCCACGTCAAAAGCTTAGGCCGATATTCATTGAGCAAGTTGAGTTTTTGTAACAAAAAACTTTTCGTCGGAGAAAGTTTATCCTTTACCCAACGCTCTGATCGTAGTTTTTGAAGCGATATGGCGAAGTCCTGCACTTTGGGATTCTGTCTACCTGCCTCCAGTATCGTGGAT
This sequence comes from Plasmopara halstedii, assembly GCF_900000015.1. Classification (NCBI taxonomy): domain Eukaryota; phylum Oomycota; class Peronosporomycetes; order Peronosporales; family Peronosporaceae; genus Plasmopara; species Plasmopara halstedii. The sequence goes on from NW_020189964.1 coordinate 563,464, forward strand.
ACAATTTCTTCATTACGAACGATCGCGTTGAGTGTGGCAAGAAAATGGATAGGTTTTTCTCGATGAGTCATCTCGTTGAGTTGTTCAACTTTTTTGAAAAGAACGTCAACGTTTTCGGGCTCGATGTATTCTGATAAAAATACCGGGAAACTTTCATCGGAGCATTTAGCGGTGAAGAACTTATTGTAAGCTTTCAGAAAACGTTTAGAGCTTTTATTCGCGAGATCACCATATAGGACGTTGATGTAATCATACGATTTACCGTTGTCAAACCAGTGCTGAAACAACATATCTTGTAATCGTTTAGCTTCACGTTTCTCCATGACATAAGTAGCTAGAGTAAAGTCATCAAAGTAAGGATTCAAAAGTTCAATCGGGTCAATTCGGGAATTGGGATTACGAGCTCTATAGGCAGCACAGAATTCTTCCCATTTATGCAACATCACGAAGCTTTTATTTTCAAAGTCGAATAGCTTTACAACGTCAAGCGGAGTTTTTCCGGTGTCCAGCCAGTATTCAATTTGCTCATTTTCAAGAAACGAGGCAACTTTTTTTGTCATTGGATCCAATTTTGCTGCCTCAATCATTGTCGATGCCTCATGTTCATCAAAGCAAGCTGTGAGTGCAGCAAAAATACTAATCTGCTCAGTCGGATTTCTTTTATTCAAATCGCGAATGAGGGTGATAAAGTCTGAGAACACTGATCCAGCGTCCGAGTTCTTGCTTTTGAGATTACCGACGTGCTCCAAAAGCATCCTTTGAGCCGATGTGTAATAATCGCTGTACTTCTCCAGCTTTAAATCAAAACGAGGATTCGTATGATCCCCACGCTTCATAATATCAGCAGGCTTCATCGCTCTGTTAAACCAATCCTGAAACAGCATTTTTCTCAATTGTTCGGCACTTTCCAGACTTACTGAAGTTGCCTCGCCAATAAAAGTGATCAGCTTATTGTCAGGGATGTAATTTTTCGATAGCGAGTCAGAATGACGATTGCTGTATTCGTGATATAACTTGATTAAGCGAGAGAAAAAAACCGAATTTCTTTTTGAGCCGGAATCTAACCGCTCAATGGCTTTATCTAGCGGTACGCCTCCGTCAGCCCAATGTTGAAACCGCTGGGTCTCAAGAAGCTCGAAAAAATCACCCGTGCTCGGCACCAACTTACTTTCGCCAAGTAATTTATCCAAAAATTCGTCACTACGATGTAGAGAGAGCAGCGCTAACAAGTTGAGTTGTTTGAAAGGATTTTTTGTGTTATATGAGTAAAGCTGCTTTTCAAACTCGGTAAGCATGTCTTCATAAGACAATTTCGTGTTCAATGAAATTGGATCCACAATGTTCGCTGTGTTTTTCTTCAATTTAGCAACGAAAACATCGAAACTATCCAACAGTGGATCGAAAGCATATTTCATGTTTTCGTTATTTGTCCCAAGTAACTCATTGAGTCGTTCACGAGTTATCGCCATATTGAACCAGTGCGAAAACAATATATCTTTTAGTTGAGTAGCGCCACTTACATTTGTTGACATTGCTTCGACGACCAATTTGGCCAGCATTGCATCTGAATAAAATTTCTTCAGAACGTCGTGCAGATCAAAG
>NW_020189964.1:565075-567178 GCF_900000015.1 Plasmopara halstedii
ATGTCATGGGGCCTATGAGGACTTTCTCGAAGGGTGGTGCCAAATACATTCGTACGTTTCTGGATATTTTTCAAGATATGTGGCGATTTCTATAATCAAGAACAAGAGTGAAGTGGTTGGCAAGTTCAAGGAGTTTCTGACGCTTTACGAGAACCAATGAGGTGCGCGACTGAGGTGTTTGCAATCTGACAACGGAACCAAATTCGTAAACAAGACAATGGCTGGAATATGTCAAACATAACGGCATTGTACACCAACGCTCCATTCCATACAGCCCTCAGCAGATTAGAGTGGCGAAGCGTATACACAGGACTATCATGGAGAAGGCCCACAGCATGTTGCATTACAAGAGCGTCTCGACGGAATGGTGGGTGAAAGCGGTTAACACAGCGGTTTATCTAATTAACCGCTCCAGCAATACGGCCCATCCAGACACCACACCCTACAAGCTGGTTTTCAAGATGAAGCCTCAAATGGATCACTTGCGCGTGAGTTTCAAGTGTATGTTTCTCGGCTGCGCAGAGAATGTCAAGGGCTATCGCGTGTTTGACTTGGAGAATGCCAAGATCAGAGTGAATCGCTCTGTGAAGTTGGATGAGCGTGAGGTGGGCGGCATTTACGACGCGCAAGAGGTCAAGCCGAAACGAATCATTCAAGTAATGAAGGGTGGTGATGAAGTCAAGGTTCAGCATCAAGTGGATCGCCAGCCAGTTCTGGACGAGCCGATGGGAGCTGTCGAAGAGACAGTTGCGGATGTCAAATCGATGATCACGCGCCAAGCATCGATGTACAGCGGCTAATTTCTTCTGTGATCCCTATGTATAACAGACTAGAGCTTATGGAGTATCATCAACCGACCCAAGTGCAACACGAAGATTGGTTGGTAGTTCGGCCTGAAGTGGAGCGAACAAGAGCAAGACGTGAGCCGATGCTCATGATAAGGAACGGCTCAGATGACGAAGAGTCGGCAGAAGGCAGTAAAGATCCACCAACTCCGAAACGTGCTAAGATTGACGAGGATGAACTAATTGCAGAAGCTGTTCTTGCCTACGCTGTTAGCATTGACGATGATACGGACCTACCAACTACGATGCTCAAGCAATAGCAAGCGACGACGCGATGAAATGGCGTGAAGCAATGGATGCTGAGCTTCGCTCTGATGAAGAAAATCGAACGTGGACATTGAAGCCACGAGGAAAGATCAAGCGCACAATTGGATCACGACGGGTATTCGCCAAGAAGCGTGATCAAAATGGCGATGTCGTGCGTTACAACGCACGACTGGTCGCGAAAGGATTCAAGCAAAAGTATGGCGTCGACTTTTTCGAGATTTATTCTCCGGTCGTTAACATGAGTTCAATCTGGATAATCCACGCAGTATGTGCTGAATGCGACCATCAAATGAAACAACTGAACGTCGACACGGCTTTCTCAACAGCGTGTTAACGGACAACGTTTTTATGGAAGTTCCGCTAGGTGTCAACAATTATCAAGGATACATATGTCAGCTAAACAAGACCTTCTACGGACTGAAACAAGCAGCAAGTGCTTGGAACTAGACGATTCATCGTGTCTTCGTGAGGAATGGCTTCAAGAGTTGCGGGGAAGATCAATGTGTTTATGTCAAGAGCACGAATAAAGGGTTTGGCTACGTTCGACTATATGTGGATGACATGATTATCGCAGCAAGAACCAGCGAAGAAATAAATGACGGTAAGGACGTACTCAAGAATGCTTTCAAGATGAAGGAGTTGGGTATGGGAATTGATCACGACAAGTCAGCTGGAACTTTGATGATCAAGCAGACTCGCTACATCGGCGACGTGGTCAAGCGATTCGGTTAACAAAATACCAAGAGCGTGGATAACCCATGCGCATTAGGATTGATGCTGTCATCAAAGCATTCACTAACAACGGAAGAGAAACGGTCAGCAATGCGATCCAAGCCTTATCGCTCTTTGATTGGATGCTTGCTGTGCGTAACGAAATGTACTCGACCGGATGTTGCGTACGTGGTAACACAGCTATCACGATTTTTGGAGAACCCGGGACTACAACATTGGAGCGCAGCAATTCGAGTGGTAAGGTACTTGAAGACTACGA
>NW_020189964.1:567188-572843 GCF_900000015.1 Plasmopara halstedii
TAACAATTTTGCTCTTCACGTATTTGTCGGTGAGGTTTAAGTTCAATCAAGGATTCGAAAATGCGGTATATTGTGGCGTTCCAGCAGCGACCAAGTGATCGACTGAAATTCGTGAAGGTTAATTTTCATATTGTTTATATTCTTGTGGTACACCTTTGCCAGGTAGCAGCGATATTTAAGGCGTGGGGCACATAGTAATAAAATCTCCAAGCAGTGCCCTGAAGTTGCTGATCTGGTTATCAGTGAATGATATTTTTTGAGTGCACGCTCAATTCTCGGATGACTGCAACGGCTTACAAAGGGTCATAAAGACGTCGCATCGTTAAAATTGCTGCTATCCCGAATAAAGGTTCTCCATGGTAAAAATTGGTTAGGAATAAAACTGCTGGCGTAATATTTGGGAATTCGCCTGGCTAGTTCGTGACGTTCAGAAGCTTCGTGAACCAGTTGCGAATGTTCACAGAACAAAAGGAGTTCGCTGCAGGCTGTACCGCTTGGCTGGAACATATCTTGGATACTAATAGTCTGATGGACCCTTGTTCAAAGTGACTAGATCACAAAATGTATGGATAGCGTTTTATGTTTCGGAACAAGTGGACTTAGATAACTACACCTGCTCTGGAGACGGATTTGGTAACAGTTCTGACAATGCCAGAGAAACCACATTAGGATTACGTTAACTTGCGATCTTTCTCTTGGCGTACTCTGGTGGACGGGTGTAATGGATTAGGTGACATCGTCCGCACAAACACTTTAAAAATTTATGTCTTGAGTGCCCCTACACCTTCTTAGAGACCTCATCAATGTACCATTTTGCAGTAAATAGTACAATGTACAGCACAATTTGCGTACATTTTTATGATTGTAATTAATCAATATTATTCAGTTAGACGAAACTTACATTGCAATTTCGTGGAATTATGAACATTCATGAGTACCGTTGTGTTGGTAATCACAAAGACGATGAATCTACGAAAAGAGAGGTCCGTGGTACACGCAGACAGCTGGCCGCACGTCAGAAAAGAAAGCCAGTTCTCTCTTACGAAATAAAACTCATATTATTACTCTTGACAGCAGTAAAAAAAGCTTATTAGATACCAGGTAATGCAGAAATTGGATTCTCACGCTTCTACCTGAAGAACACAATTCAATATCTGAGCAATTGAAAACCTTGACACTTAGAGTCGAAGCGTTTCCTCTGCAAAGTGCGCAGCAATTCCACTGTACTATGTAGTCGTATTCATTCCCTCGTCGTGACAAGACTTATTCCTCTGTGGAGATGAATACTCGACTATCTGACTTCGGTGCGACCCAACCCTCTTAACGTATTTCGTGAGGTCCGAAGGGACGAGAAAAGCAGTAATTACTCGCCTAATTTAGGATTTCGCTGGTGAGTCGCTTTCCATCCGAGCACCCAATGGTGGAGCCACTAGTGCTGAGCATCCGAACGTTTCATAGCCAAAATCGGAAAAAGTCTCTTTCTCGTTCACATGTACATCAACGTGGTTTGAAATCCTTTCGTGGCCCACACGAAGCAACATCGCATGCCCGGTTTGACGCATCAACCGTTATGTTGTGAACGTCTATACAATCGAGGTACTCTGTGAAGGCCCATTCTGGCGCGCAGTTTGAAAACAGCAAGGTTTGCATCGCTTAACTCAGCGTACCGGATACGTTTGGCCATATTTCCAACCCATCAAGGATGGGAGACATAATCGAATTTCCCCAGAGATCATTTCCAGAAGTTACGGAATACGACTCTTTTCCGAAAGTTAGCCGTTTTTGTTCACATGGAAGATCTTCGAACGGGTGCGGCTCGCATTGAAAACGTGTCTTATAGCTTTAACAATGCGGTGGGCGTTGCATTAAATGCAGAGTTCAGCTACCGTGACTCAAAGATTGATAAAGTTGCTGAAAGTGAATTTTGCTCTACGAATGCGTAAGAGGCAACGGACCTCAGCCGGACTGATGTAGAAGAGAGGGATCGTTTGGCTATCGAGTAGCTCCGTGCTGGTATACTCTTTGTGGGAGTAAAAATTATACCCTGCGTGCTTCCTCTGGTATCGGCTGAGAGGTACAAAAAGTTGCGTTGACTCTTCTCGTTCGACAAAACGCGCTCGGAGAGATGTCAAGTTCCGGCTAACATAACTGAATATTTTTGTACTTGATAAGATCGCAAGGAATCAAAGCCGGGCCTAAGAGAAGCCATTCTCACGTGGAGAAATAGGGCTCACTGCCCTACAATCATTAACGTCCTGGATCGATCCCGATAGATCAAAGTACGTCGTGCAACTACGTACGGTCCTCGACTGTCTAGAACAGAAGATAGTACGCTGGCCTTGCGATACAGTGTGTTCGATTCCTTAAGTTCATTGACATAGTTGACATTGCCCTCATCGCTCGCAGTTGTCATAGAATCACTGGTAGGCGTTTGGAAGAAGGATGCTGGCTTGGGGTTGGCAAACCGTTTCAAATATGTGTAGAATTTGTTCATCTCATTCTCTTTCTTGATCACATCATCAATCAGCTTACCACAATAGACCTCGTTCTGCTGTTCCGCTGATTCGCTGGATTTACATTGATTTTTGTACCCTTGTCGTCGACGATGCCAACCAAGTTGTTGGAAACACCAATTAATTTAGTCATGTTGCCATGTACTTCTTCTTTATAGTAGAGTTTTCGACTAGATTGCACGGGTCTCTCGCACGCGATAAAAGAGTTACATATACCAAGCAAGACGACGAGGATGACTAAATTATAGAAACATGGTGCTACTTTGATTCAAAAACAAGTTAACAGCGTCTGGTTCAAAATGTGGACCGGCTGTACGATAGCTCGAATCCTTGAAATATTTACCTGCTTGAAAGTCAGCAAAAAAGCGATGGATATGAGAATATCCATCGGTTTTTGTTGTTCAATTTCGAGATGGTTTTTTGAACAAATCGAAAGATACCCAATTTAGAGGAGTCATTCAACGCCGAAAAATGTTAACCGGTGCTAATGTTGCGGCATCCACGTTTTGTGGAAGCTGCGTAATACGTTCGACAATCGATCAGGAAAGTTTGCACCAGGACGAAGGGGTGAGAAGACGCGATAACTGGGGGCAAAACGCTGTTATGACGTCGAGGTGCGCTGGAAAGTGAGAATCGTGCAGCATCGGATCGAATAAGCTGAAGAATTATAGAGTCGATGATAGTCGTTCGTGCTTTGCTTTGAAGTTGGAGATAGCAATTAATCGCAGAAGCAAAATTGTCGATGTCTAGCTAGCGGAAACCTACAATCTAAGTATTTACACAGCCTAAAAGCTCATGACTTGTGCTTTGCACTGCTCCTTACTATCGCATTTGTAAGAGTGAAGCTTGACAGTCGCGACGAATTGCTATACCATAAAACTAGACAGCTGCTTTCGGTATGAAAATTCAAAAAAAATAATTCAACATCTCAGAAAGCTTATTCAGCTCATTGTCGTAAATGAGAAATTGTAAACTTCTCATATTTTTCGAATTACTTGTTTGTCATTGGATCTTGATTCTGACATCTATTAACGATACTCTATTATTTGGTCACATGCTCACGAAATCCGGACAAAGTCGTTCAGCAATGTCTCTTTGGGTTAAATTGGCATCATTTAAAAACCGTAAGATAAGACTTAGTGGGTATTTTTTCTAGATGTTTAGAGTTCCTCGACTTCAACCATGTCATTTGATCGACAGCTAGCTCGTAAGAGAAATATAATTTCCCAGTGAATCGTGGCTCAGATTATCTTCTGAGATTTTTGCAATGTAACTGCAATGCGGAATAAGTTTATTGGTTACCATCATGAGCTGAAGAAAGAGTGCTTCAAGTTTGTCTTCCGGGACGACCAATGGGCTCGTAACGATCGAATCAAATTTGTTCTTTGTCTTGCGTAGTCCGAGATGAGTATTAATAGTCTTCATCAAACAAATTGTCAATTTTGATGCAGGATGCGCGTCGTTGAAGTTGCTTTTGCTCGAAAAATCTTTTCTCACTAATATTGCCAACAAATCTAAACATATTTTAGAGCTGAAGTATAAGGAAATTATTGTGAGCCTAAGATTAAATTTATCATACTTATCCTTACTGAGAACTGCCGCCAAATTCTCCCTGCATGAATGCCAGGTTTTGCCATTGTGCCGGTTTTACACGAATGATTACACGATCTCGCTCTAACATGTTAGTTGTTTGATTGCAGACAAAGCATCATCTTCCCCATCCCTTGTAGCTAAGTTACTCCCTGTTTCGAAGGAGTGAAGCGCTATGGGTGCCAGTGTGACGGCGAATCAATTAGAACAAATCAAAGATCTGGCTCATCTCAGCCGAGCACTATAGAAAACGTTCATGAGATTAATACGGTCCACCTTAATGTTTTAAGTATCATGTCGAAAGTCCACACATGGACAAGCGGTATTAAAAATTTGGGTTATTATTGTAACTTACATATATATTACTAAACGCTTCGCTTCTTCGATATAGATGCTGATACGATCGATACATCATATCTACTTACCTCAATCATACAAGTGCAGCTTTTACAAATTCCAATAATCTTGATTTGATGGTAAAACCCAGAAAGAAAATGTTATTATACTCCTGTCTTTCTTGTCCTCATAATACAAATTATATACCAAACCACTCTGCTGAAAATATACAATCTGATCAGTAAAGCATTAAAAGAAGGAGGAGACGTAGATACTGGCTTGGTACCTACAGTGAACCATGATAATTAAACTTTGTATTTTGGGGTCATGAACCTTCAATCATAAATGTGGACCCACTACGCGTAAAACATTCGGCTATTTGCGTTGGTAATGCATATGAATATAATATAATAATTTTGCACATGAAATAGACAGAATTGAGCAACTTATCTCAACATTTGCCGATGTGGTACTCTGTTAGCTGACGAACATTGGATGAAAGTACAAATGTACAAGATTTAAATAAAATTCATATATTTGATTCTTATCACGTTCTTTGATTTCAGCGTTATCATCATCATTATCGTCCCAACTTATTATGCAACCATAGCATCTTTTGTGATAGAAGTGTTGTTGATACCAGCATCAACTATTAAAGGCTTTGCCGGTACATCTACATCAATTACTGAAGACTTTGCTTTGGCGCCAGTATTGACAATCCTCGATTTAACATGTACTTCTGAAGTTGATGATACATTCGGAGATGTCCAAAGTTTTCATCAAATAGCGTTTCAAGGTCTCGGATGACTCGAATGTTGAGTCTGTCTGGAACGATTCAGTTGCTTTCTTGATAACGCTTTGTAATTCCATTCGAGATATCAGTCGCCCGCGAAGCGCCCTCATACATATACGCTTTGTGCAGCGAGGCTGCCATAGCTTCGCGCTTATAGGAAGCTTAATTTAGGTCACCGACCTTACGTTCTCCGAAACAGAGCCAGTACGAGTGTACCGGATCGCAATCCGCTACCTCCTAGAGTATTTAGAACCTTAACCCAGAGCTAATAAACTCTTCTGTTTAAATGTAAACTGCATTTATTTGTTTTATCTGCGGCAAAGCCGCCTAATTTTAATTGTATTAATTTTCCTCAAAGATATATAAAAATCTAAATACATGCATAACTACTGGCTACCCAGCCACATACCGTATTCTTATTTG
>NW_020189964.1:572853-605213 GCF_900000015.1 Plasmopara halstedii
ATTCCGTTAAAAATGATGATCGTAAATTGTGGTGACCAGCGTCTAGATCGCAGTAGAGCAAGCTTCGCTCCTGCACCAGACCCACCAAATAAAACTAAATTGAAGATTGTGCTGCTTTTACGACGGGATTTGTAAAGTACTTTTATCCTATGGACAAGTCGTATAATCGGAAATCCGCGCGTGAAGGGAAGTTGAACAAGATTAGCGCCACGTTGGTAAACGGCTCGAATCTGTTTTTTTTCTGGGTGACTGCAGAGGTTTTCAGTCGGGACTTGAGTATTTGCTGAAAATGCTATTTGGACGAAACCTTGGTATCTGCATCAAGAGTATTTATAAGCGCGTCAACCGCGAAAAGACGCATGAAGCGAGGGGTTGTTGAGCCAGTTAAGTTGCTGCACAAGTGCTGATGTTTAGTGCAAGAATTTCCAGAAGACCATACACGGTATAGTGCAGAGAGTGTCTGGAAATCGAGTGCAGTTGGTGATCTAGAAGCGACCCCTATAGCGCAGTTTTCGAGAAAGCAATAAATCTACGAGTCAAAATGTGGTCCACATCTTGGCAAGCAGGTTGTAACCAAACTTTTTCTACGATGTTGTGGGTACACCTTACATCTCCATCTAGTTGTTCAAATACAATACTTTTTTTATAAATATAAGAAATCTGAATCTTACTTTTTGTAAATCTTCAGATATCTTGTTGGGCCGAAGTGTTGGTACTAATGTAAATGAACGGAAAGGTCGGTAGTCCCCGTGGGATCTTAGCTGCACCCATAGCAATAACAGTTTTCTTATCCATAAATATGGTAATACAAATACAAATAGAACATTATTTATGCAAAAGAATTTAAAAGGTACCTAGGCGGCTTTCGGTTAAATTAGGGGATGAGCTCCATCTACAACGGAATTGAAGTGTTTTTGTCCAAAGGATGCTTTCACTCCCATATTTTGGCTCAAAACAACACATAGATAGATCGCTTGGGCTCCATCTGGGAGTGGAACCGAGAGCTCTTCAGACAACTAAGTCTAATGTATACTCTAATTTCTTGCAGTAAATAAAATTTTGGATCAATGCTTCGACTAAAAATTATTGTTCATTTTCTAATATTACATCACTGCCGACGGAGTTTCGCCCCACTTCATAGAGTTGACACTTTCAGCTTCCAAGAGCATTATCGCGTCTAAAGTCACCTACTTCACAAGAATAGATAAGCCTTCGAGTGTGGCGTAGCATTAACGGCAAAGGCCCTTTAATATTTATGCGGTGTGGAGACCGGGATGCTCCCCAACGAGCAGCGCCAATGACTTTCCAGGACTCAATTTAATTTACCTGCTCTTGCCTAGCAAAACACGGCCTGGCAATTCCAAAAAAAGGTGTTTACTGCGCTTGGGCTCTCCGCTGCAAGAGCCTCGGACTTTGTGCCTCGTTCTAACTGCATCACGGTCCTACGGTGTCTATCGCTTTGGTGCGGAGCTCATTCACGCCTATGTCTCTAAACCTTCCTTCTACATTCGAAGCAAAATAATCGCGAGGAAGTTGCTCCGCAAGTGCTATCTCAGTCCACATACAGAATTTTTTCCAAGCTTGAGGCGAAGACCTTTTTCTATATGATAAATGTACTTTAAATCCTACAAGCTGGCAAAATTCCGCTGATTACCCGACCTTGCTTGCGCTTTGGGTGAGAGAACTTTCGATTTTACCCGTCTCACTGCCTTGCAAGTCTGCCCCAGCAGAGATTTTGTCTCATTTAAGCATTGTCTTATCAAAGTAAATAGCGGGCGGACGTCGAGGTGACAACCAATCACTCCAAATACCTATTGTTTTACAGCCCCGCTCGTCTCCACGACGCAGCTGTTGCAGCAACCGACCGAGGTTTCAACGCAAGTTTGGACAATCCTACTTTTTGACCGAGGGAGATAAAGGCTGACGGTGGACCAGACAGTAAGCGGCTCTGGAGTCTAGGAATCTCGCGATAGTGGAACCTCGACTAGCGCAAACCTTCAAGGGTAATATGTTCACTTCGACAAGTACCTTTAACGGCCTTGTAGTACCCGTCAGCCTTACCAAATACTACTAAGGAAAGCTGGCCACCCCCTGATCATCGGTCAGTACCGACGGGGGAGACCCTGCCTCAGCAAGATCTCTTGCGATGTCTCAATTGTGGCAGTACGTTGGCTCCCGCCATAAGGTACGGCTTTCGTTATAATCTGTTTAAAAATTTTTTATACGAAAATTTTCTAAGCTATCATTAGACATTCCGGCTTGTAGCACCCCCAACGGCTCAGCACCGTCACATTGCGAAGCAGAGAACAGCTCAGGTATTGATGGTGGAGATGCTGTTGCGCCCACTGGCTTGTAAAAATGGAACCTCCGCATCAGTGAGCTCGTTCAAAAACAACTGGATGTGCTTGCAATTTCTATGGGTAGCCAGGGTATATGTATATGCTACGGCCTTGAACGGTCGAATGTAGCGCGGTCGCATCTGGGATTTACAGACCGCTAACACTGCATGTGTACTTAAGTCAACTTCTTGTAATCTGACCTATTACCCCACTAAATATTCGTGTGTTTTCCACCTGCCTCTGAATTTGACGTGTTGCTTTTGTTTGTTTTGACTGTCGATATAGCATCGTGAACTTACGCGTAATGCTCAACCTCATCGTGATAAAATCGCTGATTTTGCTTTGATGTGTAATCGAGCTCTGCAAGTCGATTGCATATGCCAGCCCCTATACTAGTACCGAAGCCAACTTGTGGCGGTGTCAAAGGCACTGGGGGGGATGAACAACATATTTATGTTTAGTGCGGTGATGCCTGCAAAAGATGAACCTCTTTATTCAATTCAAATTCAATCTGTGCGATTGTATCGACGGAATACATTTACAATGTTAGTAACTAGTAATGTATATCCAGATGGTCATATATAGTTATAAAAAAATTATCAGCATTTGTGGATCTCTATCGGATATAATGCTATATTTTCATCGGTCACGTTATTGATGACAACAGAAATACAAAACGGCTTGCTCAGACGGTCCATAAATATCATAATATCGGCAATAATATACGCATCGTCTAGTGACCGACTTTAAAACTCATGATTATGGAAATTTACCGTTCGAAGATCTCGCCGCGTGTCTCAACTGTCTCATTCGATCTGACGCTACACAAGCCCGCATATATAATCTTACTGATCTATGACTTTTGACCACCAATACTTAGTGCTCAGGATTATGTCTTTAGTTCGGAGGTGGCGACCCATAAGGGTATCATATGCCTTGTACGGCATTTTGTACTTTTGATATCATGATGCACCATTACATTCTTTGTATTACATGGGTCAGTGTGATCTTACAGCAAGCTTTGATAGTTGGCATAGCAATGCAGACGCATAGTCTTGCTTTTAGATAAACTCTCAATTTTCTAGCTTTGAAAAAGTTTTAGTATTCCAATATATATAATGTCGGAGCCGGACGCATTAAGTGTTGCCTTATTGATTAGCGACGTCATGTGACAATTTATAGACTTGACGACACGAAGCGCATCCGACATCACAGTAAACCGACCTGGTCCTGACCTTCCCTCAAAGGTATTTTAGAAGCGAGAGATAAGTATATGAGAGGTGGTAGAAACGTTTCTATGCGCAATGACGTATGATCTGTTTAAGTTTTCAACTATTTAAAGCCAACAGCAGATGCACCCTGAACATGACGAGTAAGCACTTGCTCGTGGGTTGCTTTTTCAATGGGAAAGGTTCTCTTTTAAAAGCATCAAGCTAGCAAGTCTCAAACGCGATCAAGCCTTCAAGTCAATTTTGCATTAGGAGCAAAGCGCGGCTAATTGCATAGGTCGAAGTGTCAACGTAGAGTAGGCAAATTGAGTTTGAGAGAGACGGGTTGAGGCGCACATAAGGCTTTCTTTAACATTTAAATCTGTTTTTCCGCCGCATCTCAACATCATTTGCCGTCTTTTCAATAGCTGGGTGAGAAATTGAGCCATATTTGAGAAACTTGTACTATATATGTGCAAATGCTGGCCAAGCCGAGTCACTTTTTCAGGTCTTTCTGAGACAAAAACATAGATCAATCTACAGTTTTCTTTAGATCCACGAGATATCAAAGCATATCTTGTTTTGCCCAGAAAGAGGATCTTTTCGGCGCCAGAGGCAGACTTGCCTATAAGTGCATGCATCCAAGCAAGGCTTGCAATTGCATAATGTAATTTTTTGCACCCATATTTTGTGATTTGTGTGACATTAGATGGATACTTGTCAAAGCAGCTTTGCTCCTAACAACAAGTTAACCCGAACAGCTGTACCATAACGCCGCTGTTGCATTAGCAATTCCCAGAGCATCCCGTTTGGAGTATTTACATCGGTGGAAAGGGTATTAATATCACTCATCAGCAGTTAATGAGCAAGTTGTAATGCCGATCATGCTGATATTTTTTACCTTAATGAAGACCGTTGCTCGGCATAGTTGCTGCATCTAATTTATCATACGTTGCACAATTATCCCGTTACCAATAGCCTTTTTAAGGTAGGGTCATCGCCGTGTGTCGGCTTATCTGGTTTAGGGAATCGTTTCGGTTTCTTATAAACATTTCTAATCCGAGGGGATGTGGTGGACCTTTCGTCACATCAATGCATTTTTTCTTCACTAAAGACCAATGTATTTTGGGTCTTAGAGAACATGTAATTTCACCTACTCCACACACGCAGTATTTTGAATCGCTCAATGAGTAATTGAGGCTTGACAGATGATAACCTCAGCTCCTCTTCTTATATTGAGCAGTTCGTTTTGCTAGCCTCACTGACTTGCACTTTCTTCCACATTTCGCCAAATATTGTTGTAATAGCTCTATAGAATCTTTTGCAGGAAAAGTAATTTTAAACCCGAGGACTTCCCCGACCACAGGTGTGTAATCCTTTTCCACTTTTCGGGGAGCTGTACTGCTCTGCACGGCATGTCTTCAATTGGTAGTGCTGGTTTGGTACGGAACTCAGTGAAAAATAAGTTCTTGTGGTTTGTCAGTACCTTCGCATCTTGACAAGCAGAAACCATTGAGAAGTTGACCCTTCGACTCGCGTCTTAGAGTCGCCCTTCAAATCCACTGACTGTGGCGCTGGAGATTTTGAGTGCAGTCGCATCCACTCTCCACCCAGCATGACTCATAAGTTATTTGCTGACCCACTCTTGTGACCACAGCATATAGTAATTCTTTCCCGTCTGAGTCTGAGATTTTGGCTTACTGCCGATTCTGCCTTCAAATTTATATTCGACGCGCCTAGCAATATCATTGTCATCCGTTCCAGACGAGCCTATAACCTGCGTGGACGCTATCGCAGCTTTGTACTAGCCATAAATGTCACGATATCTCGAAAACTTGAATGTTCCATACTGTTAAAGTTTTCTAGCTTCCCTCGATTTGCCCGAAACTTCGAAAGTCTAACCAACGTGACTATCGCAATGGGCACAGATATCGTTGATTAAATTTGGCATCTTTAATGCCTTCGGAAACTGTCTTCTGGTTTCGATAATTCTGCGGCATCCGTAATTGCAAGGCGCTATTAAATTTATAAGGAGTTTTCACTACCTCACAAATATTGGGACGTCGATGTCTGTAGTCAATGATTGTCGACTGTGAGCCCCACCTCGGTTAGCGATACTCAATCGTTTGAGAGCAGAGGGTAGCTGACCACGACTGCCTTGAATTGACGGGATATGATTAAGAGTGACATCTTTTCTAATTACCCGGCCACACCTACCAGGACCTGATATTTCTTTTTGGGAGATTTGCCTGACGTTCTTGTTTTCAAGCCCGACCTTTTGTCCCTCTAAGCAAAGTGAAAAAGGGATATGCATGAAACGAATGTGTTATATAAATCATCTGCGATTACTGCTATGTTGGTTTTCAGCTAAGAGATAAATCTCAATTTTTAGCATCGTCGAGGTTCATCGCCTGTGGCGCTTGCATTTTTAGCAATTATCCAACTTTCGCAGCATTAAAGTTTGACTTCGCATTATGCGCGAGGCCCACCGCTTTCTCAACAGAGGTAGGGTGAAAGCATTAGGTTTTGGGCGGGCCACATCATTTTTAAAATTCCAGCATGACGATGCTATTGTTTCCACCTGAAAAAAAGGGTCAGACACCATTGCGGCGATGAAAGTTCTTCACACCTGGACTAAGTCCGCTCTTAAAGGGAAGACAAGAACTGTGTTTGTACTTGTAGGTGGTAAGGATACCCAGCGACATCTGTCGCCTGAAGTTGGCCCACGTTGTGATCGCCTCTTTTATCGAGATATCGCACGTTTGTACCCATTCTATCCTCCGGCCTCCATCGCAAGTTGCTGTCACTATTCTTGGAGCAAGACCGAATGATTGGTTATCTCAATTTCTCCACGACCCTGAGAGGTCGAGAAGATCAACATCTACGGTCCCACAGGTTGAATGTTTTTCTACCGGCGCCAGGTTGGGGCGGCCTTGAAAGGGGCCTAATTAATTACCATCCGGTCCTTTTTTACCGCCAGTTCCATGATCCCATTTGGACTCATGCCTCGGACTAATTTTTGTTCCATCCTCACCTAGGACACTGTTTTTCCAGACTCGGGTTTTGTATTGTTGACAGTGCTTCCAAGTTCTTATCCACCTTGCACGGAGGAAGCTTAGACTATCAGAGTCAGTGTTCACAAACACACAGACGTTGGGTTCGTGTGCATCTATCAGGAGTAAACCAAGAGCCTTAACACTAATTCAAATATATAAGTTTGCTATGTTATGTACATAGGACATGTAAATTCGTAACTTAGACTGATACTAAATATATGCATGCCACTAACTCTAATAAGAATCTGAACTTTTTTCTGAGGTGTACTGCTTCAATAGTATTCATAAACATAAACAAAAACACCAAGTGCAAATATGGATTTGTTACAATTGTTCTTTTGAAAATTTACGAATGTGTAAGGGTGAATTTCGCGAACTTGACCCGTTACACAAACTGTGTGCAATATTAGCGCGCACTCTGAAAGTCTAGGCGCTTTCTGTGCACTCACCCATTTTTAAGCTTCCCTACGACTTGACCCCCAACGGACTCTTGATCACGTACATCATGACATTACTTACCAAGTATTTAGCCGTCTGGATATATACATACTGTTATCGCTCACCAGATAACGGTAATACTATTGATACAGAGAAGCGACGATGATTTTTCCAGTTGATGGACGGATAAATTAGCAACGGGATTTTCAAATTAGAAGTAATGACGATCGAACTTGTACAGGACGTGACTGATGCGAAAGCCAGCATTACTTAAGCGGAGTCTCAAAGCCTGTGTGAAGCAAAGGTACACTCTTTTCTATTGCTCGCTAGCCGGGCAAGTACGCATCATGTGATCTGTCTGACTAGACTTCATCGACTTTGGACCCCATGCCAAGACCAGTAAAATTCGGACATCCTATCGTTCCACGGACAAAGTGTAAGCTTCATTGTGGCTGTACATCCGGAAAAGCTGAATTCGGTTATTGACGTGATCAGATTGAGAGTTTTTACAAGCGTAGACCATAATAGGTTCGCGCGTTCCCACTTTTAGGCCGCAAAGGGAGAAAAATGGAGAAAAATATTTTGCTGGTCAACATGCATTCTAGAATTCGTCATCGTGACAGGCAGGATACAACATCCGAGTGAAATTGCTGCAAGACGTATACTTTAATCTAAAAATTGGAAAGGGCTACAGTCGTTCATTAGTACCCTATATGACAATCTGACCCATTGACCCAAAACTTATCCGAGCTCCTGGATAATATTTAGAGAACATTCCTTGGTCGAGATAATCGGTTATCAAGGGTTAAGACAAACCTTAAAAAGCATATTTTGGACAGCATATTTTATCGATGTTATTTTTGCCTGCAATCGCTAATACCAATGATGAATAATCACATGCGGCACTTCGCGCTAATTTCGATGAAACTTACGTTGTGTAGATAGCAAGCACTTGTATATCATGCGCATGTGTGCCGCTTAAAGGAGACACTATCTCTGCGATGGGGAACTTACAGCTTACATTGAGCCTACCTTGCGCCTTTTCAAGGCTTGGTCTTGCTTTATGAGTTGTGACTCAGTTGGTCATTCATAGCTCGTTAAGTCGATAGGCATGAACACACGACGTTTTTGTCCCCAGCTGTACGTAAATAATCGACCTATATTTCCACAAAAGCTTAAGTGCAATTATCCCTTCATCGCCGTTCTCTTCGCTTACTTTGCTGCAAAGTTAAGCACTTCCTGCATGATATCGGCAAAAAACTTGGTATCTGAATGATACTGTCGTCGGGCGTTCAAGCCCATAGCATAACGAATTTCAGGTGTGGTCAGCTGCATCATACGATGAACTGCTTCACAAACGTCTGAGCTTTCAAAAGAGGCAACTAACCCACCGACTCCTTTCAAGCCATGCCTTCCCGCATAATTGCCACCTAAAACTACCCACGGGTGCCTCACAGGTGTCACCGAAATCAGCACTCCTGATTCATTCGCAGTAATCATTTCGTTCATAGGCGGTAAATCATTTGTGATGATGACAGCCCCTGATGCACGTGCCTGATTGATAATGTGACCGTAGCCTTCACTGTAGCTTGGATTGATAACGAAGGAGGCATCAGCAACAATTTTGCTATAATTTAAGCGATCCAGCATGCCCAGGTGAATATTGACCGGACTGTGACTGCGAGCAATCGTTAACTTGTAAGAGGCCTGAAAAAGCTTATAATACACTGCGCGATCGATATATACGGCGAGTGGAGGTAAGTCTGACTCGTATGTCCAGCAATCAAGAACTTCCCTTGTTCCTTTGGCAGTGCTATTACCAGCCATATGGTAAAATTTGACGGTGGAGAAGTCCTTGTCCGTCATACTATACTCACCTAAACGTTTGCGTACGAATACAGTAGGGTCGATCGACGTGTGCTTTGTATATAATACTTTCGTATTACGCG
This sequence comes from Plasmopara halstedii, assembly GCF_900000015.1. Classification (NCBI taxonomy): domain Eukaryota; phylum Oomycota; class Peronosporomycetes; order Peronosporales; family Peronosporaceae; genus Plasmopara; species Plasmopara halstedii. Next base: position 581,844 of record NW_020189964.1, read on the forward strand.
GACTTCCTTCCTGTTCATACCATTTTGTCACTCGATCGTAGCACTCTTTGATCTTGCACAACACCACATCTACATCCCAATAGTGATTTGGTGTGAGCTCAACCATTTCAATGTTGGGAACCATGTATATAGGTTTGTCTTTTGGCCACCGAGGAGACGCCAAAATTCCGTTCCATTCACGATCGAATACCCCCCAGTGATGATCAAAGAAAAGCATAGGTGTTTTTGGACATAAATCAAAGTAATCCACCTCGCGCTTTAACTCTGCGTCAAAAAACTTAATTTCTAGTATCCATTGAGGTAGCAGCCGCGACTTCAGATCTGTTCATGAGATACAATGTCATCAGCTAAACGATGATCCCTAGGCACCAGCAAGATAAAAGCGTACATTTGACATAAGCAGCGGCATCCTCGCAATAATTGTTGCTATGCGCATTTTCTGGCAGAAATATGTCGACAGTTGGGCATTGGCGAAGCTTTTGCAGCAAATTCTTGTCTGTCCGGCGTAAAAGAACCTCTGAGTTGTTTGCCGTACCTCCTGTATCTTGGTTTCCGGGAGATCCGTACTGCCATGAGAACGATGCTTCCATATCCACGATGCAAACTTCGTGCAGCAAACTAAGATGCAGCAAATCGCTCTCGGCGACGACCTCTTCCGGAAGAAGATCGTTTCTGAAGCGATTGCGCCATGTCAATCCGAACGCTCGATGTAAGCCGAGTAGTTTATCGCCAGGGATACCAAACAGCGTCATTGTCTCCACAATGAGTGTATAGACCCCCACAACTACGAGTGGTACAAGAAGTAGGAACACTCGGCTTCGACGGGGTGGCACAGTCTTCGTCACTCCTGTCATGCACATTACAGATTCAACTGGGGCTTGTATAAACGATAACTTTAAGCTGGTATTTTAATTTTGAGAGTCGGAAGCTCGCATTGGTCATTTTTCCGTGATATTGTATTGATCGATCTCTGGGGTGTGAAATAATAGGCCATTCAACGAAGACATTTGCAAAAAATTGCTGAGCACATCACATTCAGAAATTTCTGAGTCCGCGCTATTGAAAATGGGCTAAAAGTCAGGTAATATTTTTTTGCTTTGAGTGATATATTTAGAAAGAAGAAAATCATACTAATAAAATTTACGCACACATTATACTTTTTCTTAGGACTAAAAGTAAAGCTCAGAATTACAGAGGTGAAGTATTGTCATGATAAGTACTAATTTCTTTCGTGGGACGCTATGCATGACATAGTGTTTTGTTATGAGAAACATAATATTCGATTGTAAAGTAGATTTAATTCAAGATTTATTAATTTCATAAGGAAGAAGCAAAGGATTTATGAGACCGGCTTTGACTTTAATAGTCCACATAAACGCCCAGAGTTGCGCTCAAACAGGAGCAGACCCGAGAACCTCTGCCTAAGTTGCTGTACTTTTTCAAGAGAGAAAATGCTTGAGATCAAATGCTGCCGGACTAAATACATACACTTTACCATCTATCATCATAAAGCTGTCTTTTCCCCCTGACGGGCGGCTAGCAGCCAAAGTGTACACGGACCCATCCAATTCGGATTCCCATCATACCGATATTCTGGTTGTCACGTATATTCATAATTACATGAATTAATGTGGTTTTCGTACAATTGAACCGTTAAGTATTTTATCCCATTGTACCACATGAGTTTACGATGTCTATTTCGTAATTAACGAACTGGACCTAGCTGAAGGGGTCCAGATTGCTCCACAGCAAGCGTAACACTCACGCCAGCCCATCACACATTTTACAACCTTGGGCTACTTACTTGACTCTTGACCAAATCGTCACGGTCAAACCGTCTGAAGGCACTTATTGTACTGGTGCGGAGCCCATACTCACCTATGCGTATGAATCTCCTCTACAGCAAGACTTAATGAGTGTAAGAAAGTTGTTTGGCCAGATCTTTATTAACCCATGGGCAGAACCCCCAGAAGTCAGATTCGGCAAGCTTACTCCGGTACCACGATGAATTTCGACTTGGAGTACCCTTGATTGCTCTATCTTTTAAAAAAGAGGCAAGATGATCCAATACAACATGGGTGGGGATCGAATGATCTTTTAGATAAAAAATCCCTCAGTCGGTGGCTGTGATAGATGTGCATAAATCTTGCTTGTAGCGATAAATTTGCTGCTCGCAACCATAGTTTAAGTTCAGGCATCTAGCACATGATCACGACAGTTCCTGCCATTGAGCTGAACAGTTCTTGGACTTGACCATGGTTCATCACGATGCTCGAAGCCACGTCTTTCTTTGCAATACACAAATATTGACTACAAAACTCGAGCCATCACATGAGCCAGTCAGATCCAAGATGCAAGCGATATTGTGACCTGGCGAGCTCCAGCTTATCTAATATAGTTGTAAGGACGCTTTTTTACCTCAGAATTATAATGATAATGGACTTGGACGACTTCTAAGTTTGTTACAGCGAGTGCAATGTGAGCAAGAGTAAGATGCCAGTCTCCTTGTTCACAGATGGTATTCGAGTCTCTAGCTCTTAGAACAAAACCAGTACAACTGTAAAAAGAATGAGTGGTATTGAATATGTGGCATATATAATATTTGTATTCAGTACAATTTTTTAGAATTAGTTCATCTCCCTCCACTTCTAATCAAATGGTATCAACTTGCCAACAGACCTCTTTCACCTTTTTCTCCCGCAACACGCATAAGACCAATCTTTTAATCGTGGTGGTGACGATAATCCTCGGGACAACAATCTACGTTAACTTATCTCTCGTGACCAATGCTTCTGTTGGTCAACTTCATCGCTTTCGGGCTACTCCGCTCAATCGTTCGCATCTTGATCTAGCAACAAACATTGAAGCGTCCGCTAACCAGTCAATGACTACAATACATCCGATATCATCGTTCTACAGGCGTGGAGATAATTTTAATTTGTCGGTGAGTCGCGAGCGTTCGATTGTGGTATGTCTCCACGACAAGATGCTTTACATGGGACTGTCGCTCATTCGAGAGCTACGGTGTCTCGGAAATTATGAACTTATTCAAGCCTATCATTGTGGAAAAGAAGAATTGTCGGATAAATCAGTAAAACTATTATTTGACTTGGATAACCGTGTGGAACTCGTTGATGTTTGCTCTGACTTTTCATCTCGTGGAATTATTTCAGCAGAGATGGCAAAAACATTTAAAAATTGGTGGATTAAACCATTAGCAATGTACCACACAGACGTGCGCCATGTCATGCTGCTGGACGTGGATGATATCATCTTAAGAGATCCTGGGGTTGTCCGTAGCCTTGATGGATATGTGCAGACAGGCACTACTTTTTTTTACGACCGAGTTAGACCTGGCAAGCGCTTTTTAACAGGCGGTGACGACGGAGAAATGTACCTGCATAGACTGCTGCACAAGTTTGACTACGCCAAATTTAATGTGTCTAAGGGATTTAGTCCTTCCGATCATCTGGTCAACACTTTTGCCTTCAAGGGTATGTCGATTCATGAGATGGATTCATCAATGGTGTTGATTGACAAGAAACGAGCTGGGAAGAAAGTCATGAATATCTTGTTTTGGTTTATTACAGAAGAGCGCTTTCGCTTTAAGTACTCGTGGGGTGACAAGGAGACATACTGGTTAGCTTTTGAGTTGGCACAAGTACCATACTCTTTTTCGCCATGGGGTGTCAGCGTGGTGGATTCAATGCCTAACGAAGACATGAAGAACCACCCTGATTCACTTTGCGGTAGTATCTTGCAGTTTATACCAGTCCAAAATCCTGAGGCACAGACAGTAGAGATCCTTTATTTGAACGGCAAGGCACTGATCGATCCTTATCCACAAGGCATTCACTACGTCAACAAGGCCAAGCAAAATAATTTGTTCAATCCAGTACCTACTCACATGACGCCTCGTCAACAGCGGAGGCAAACTAACAAAACAGCCCACCCAGACAAGAAATTTAATACTGAATGTCTAGTCGGGATGGGAGCTACACGCTTACCGGCATATTTCTCTCAACATTTGTTACGCCGTAGATCTCACTTCTTTAGCCTTGCAATGGGTGTGCTTGGCTTGTTGCAACACTGTGAGATGTACGTGTAGAGCAACAGGTTGCGTTTTATAAGTGGACTAATCGGTACTAAATATTGGATTCTTGGCTGTATTTATGTGATAATTTATATATCTAATATTTCAGAATACCATGGATGAGAAACATGGTACCAGTTATTAACACTAAACAAAAACACATTGTACCGGTATCTTGTGTTATCTCTTCCAATCGGATCAGATATAACTTGTCACTAGTAAAATAATCATTGTTGCCAATTGTCAACCATAATTATTAATTATTACATATCTCATTCGCCAATCACAATCTGTATATTTGTCCTTAACTAAATGCTGGCGGAACTCGATTACATAAAAAACTTAAGAAAACGCAGCAGCAATCCAATGTATAAACTTTCATTGCACTTTGACGATGGTAAAAATTTATCACACAGGTTCATGGTAATGGTTCGTACAACTGAAAATGAAGACGGTATCATTATAAGGGATACAAAATAGGTACATATGTATAAGTCTCACTCAATCTAAATGAATGTTCTCTTGACATTACAGAGCGAAGTAGATGTCTGTACAAAGAGGTTGGCTCCTATCAGGTTCCGACCCTGGTAGGAGTCAACCTCTTCGTATTTTTTTAGAGTCCAAACAACCCTGTGTGTAGAATTCACGACAATCCCGCTTACCACGGTAGTTCAAGTAGGCAATCCCACGACTGTTTCGTGAAAGGACTGCACACTCTGCGATCATTGAACATGGACACTTTCCGCGGGCAAGCTAGTCCAGTATCATTTGCTGGTCAGTGAAGTGGCGGTCGAATGGCCGAAAGCGATGGTTGCTCTCCTGAACGCGCTCGCCAGCTATGCGCATGCGCTAATTAGGCACGTCCAGTAGCTTCTTAGACGAGAGACGGTCAAAAAATATTGGATCCCATCGTGATGGGGCTAGAGCGCCCACGCCACTAAAGTATAAACATTGTCACTCTGGCTGAGTATACTAAGCCTTAAAGGAGCGACTCTAGATTCGAGAGCGTCGTCCGATTAGAACGCGCGACCACCGAGAAGAGTATACGCTTTGAGCGTCAAATACGGATACGATTTTTCTTGCGTCTTGCGACAAATATGTCGGTAAAATTTTGAAGGTTATGTCAAACCTCTACGTGAACTTTAAATAGCTTGACCAACCGATACGCTGTCAAGTCGAGTCTGGATACGAACACATTTTAGGCATGCCGTTACTGGAGCCACAAGCCATTGGTTTTCTGAAAGTCAAAAAAGTTAAACTGCAGGTGTCTTCTGTTTGAGCTTTGACAAGTCATGCAATTTGATGGCCTGAAGCATCAATTTAAGCCGACGTCCTGGGCACCGTCGAGCTCTTACCAAACTCTACTAGGATAAACCAAAGAGAGCGACAAAATGCCGCGAACCTTGGCTTGAATTTGTATTTATTCGGGATTTCACGACCTACGTCGTGTACTTATTAGGGACGCTAATAGACAGTTGTAAGGTATTGTCAAAGGTGCCAGGACCGGTGGAGAGTAAAATCGACTGATTGTCGCACAATACTTTGCCAAAGCCGATGTGCTGATGGACATCGCTATGTCGCGAGTAGATGATATCGGGAGCTGAAATTAAAATAACGTACTATCCTTGCCTCGTAACGGTACTGTTGAGTCAGCACCATCGTCTGACGACCGCGCGGAAAAGTGAAGTTCTGCGGTTGCATGGAACGAAACTTTGCTCACTCGTAAGTCGAGAAACCGGGGTTATTCTGGGTGTTGTATGTCCTTTACCACTACTCGCAGCGGAAATTCTCATATGGCTGTTTAATTGATATCTCAATTACATGTGCAAGAATCGCGAGACGGTGAGGTCGCCAAAATGGTACGTTTGGTACCGAAGAAAGATATGAGCTAGGATTTCGTTAAGGATGAGGTTTTCACCGAGGACACAGCAAGGCACAGATTTTGCGAAGTGAAATGGAAATTATCAAAAATTCTACGAAATCGTCTATCTTTTGCCGAAGGAAAAAGACGCCAGCTGACGAGACACCCACCCCGCGTCTCTCCCACAGAAATAAGGGTGCATTCTAAAATTATCTAAAATTACCTCACACGGATATGGTTCTAATCAAAGGCAAAATGTAACAGTACAGACGCTTTTTTTGGAAGCACGAAAAATGTCAGGTAAAAGAAAATAAGTTTTCTACTTGGCGTCGACTGTTTCGTTTAGAAAGTCACACGGCAAGCGGTAGGATATACATCATTTTGATATACCCACTGCCGCCACAATACACCGGCGTAAATGATTCCTTAAATATTTTCCTGCAGAACAACATGATTGGCTGCATTTTGTTCGGTTAACTCAATCTGGCTAATGGCCATCATTCACTGCAGACTTATCCCCCCCCTCTCCGAAAACTACTTCAACCGAGACGCTCTTGAAGGCTATTTAATGGACTTGCGAAGCTCAGTAGTCTGGTGACAAAACTGTTCAGGCTACATCGTGGCTTTTTACAGACCCTCTAGAGAAAATATTTTTTAATAGTATAGAGCACATGATGTCAGATGAAGACGACCACGCCAAACACTTGCGAACGGTGCTTCGGTAAATGCACATGAAGAACTATACGCCAACATATACAACGTGGGTCTTCGTGCTATTAAAGAATCTCCTTCCAAATTGCTTCATTAAAAAGCATTGCCTGCTGAAAGATTCTCGAATTTATGCCCATTGTAGATTGGTCAATTCCCTTGTTTGAGAGGACTTTCAAAAGTGGCTATCCTAGTCGACTGCTTATACTATTACCGCGCAAACTATGCCAATGCGGCATGATTTCAAAATTCCCTTTGTGAAAACGTCATGTGGTCTCGTGGTGCTGCAGAATAGGAACATTTTTTAGCTGTAACAAAAAGCTCCTAGTATCCCCAGATTCTAACTCTTCCAGAATTAGATCGGCAATTCCACATCGGCTCTAGCGCTCTGAACTTTTTAATAGGCTGTGCTTGCTATAACCAGATGTCAATAGACATGAACGCGTGTTTGCTTTTGCGTCTTGCCTGCTTAGCGCTGGCAAGAAGAACAGTCCTGCTCACGACAAGGAGCTGCTTGCTGTAAATTATGGCCCTATATAGTTCAAGGTGATTCGCTTGGCTTTAAGTCGATTATGATGTACACATATTGCACACAGCAAGATTGTTACTACATATCGAGCAGATCGTTAATGTTTCTTGTCGGTTATATTCCTGAGGTAAGATAACAGCGGGCGTTGCTTTAAGGCGTTGAGAAATGCGCTTTTACGTCGCCCCGACTACGATTTATTTTATTTCGCATTGGTGACGTCACCAACTGATAAATCAATACATACCGTATCCAGGTTAGACGCAACATGTGCTGGGCTTCTGGTATTTTTGGCAAGCAAGGAGCTTGAGAATTCGAATTTCGCCTTATTTTGGCAGGTCCGTTCCTATGTCTCACTATGCCTTGTCCCAAGGCTTGCTGTATAATAGCACTTTCTCATGTGACAATTAGCGTGTAGTGGTGCCGCACGGTGAGGACCTCGGGTACATAAAACTGCACGAAGCACATGATAAGCCTCTGTGTGGCCATTTTGAAAAAAAAGAACATAGCTTTTGATAAGCGTCACGTATAGGTGATCCACTATGTAAACGTAAACAAGCGATATGTGAGCGTGCGAATAGTGTTGGCGGGTTAGACCTTAGCAGCGCCTTCGATCAGCCTAACACTTTCAGCAGATTGTTGACATTCTATCTATGTAGCCTTTATTTGGCTTACCAAGCCGCGTGTCCTGTGATACTGGCCGGCATTGTGGATTTGAGCAAGGTGGGTCATCATTTTTCTGTCAGCGATACAGTCAACGGTATATGTTCAGCCTTGCTCATGTGAAGAAAGCTTCTTTCCAACGTGGTTTGCTGATAGAAATTGTGTCTACCACAAATCTACGCTTTACAGCAAATTTAGAAGGCATTGTTCACGTTATTCAGCACTGACTTTAATATGTCAGCAGCTGACCATTCGCGAAAAATGGTCTGATAGAAACGTGACTTCTATCGAAGAGAGCCGCATCCAAAGCAAATGGGCAAAGAGACCGTGGAGTTAGAGGAAGTTCCTTAACACCATAACTCCAAGGCTGTTTGATTTTGCTACGAAGTGATTTCATGTAACGGGAATTGCCCGTCCGTATACACGAACATACTGGGGAAGACTTTAATCGGCTAACACACTTCACCGAGTGATGCTCACTTCCAGCAAGTCGTCAAATTACCCGAACGAGGATGAAAAGAGCGAAGTGACAGTTATCATGGCCAAAATACCTTGAATTTTCCCTTAACTGATAAGCGCCTCCAATTCTAATAAGAGAAATTAAGGAATATACGACTATGCAGGATAAATAGTTAATGTTCACCTTACACAAAAGTATTTGTGTATCCCATCCACTCCTCATTAAAGAGTAGGCTTACCCATATTTTCTTTAAACCTTTTTCAGACTTATCTGACTCTGTACTCCGAAGATCAGTCATTTGTGATCCCACACGAAATGAAACGCGTCGATGACGACTTGCGACGATGAGCGGAGAGCAAAACGGCACCTTAAGTTGAGAGTGAGAAAGCGCCTTCTCCATCATCGAACATGCATGATGCTCCACTTTCACGTTGATCGGAGGTTTCACACATCGGGCCAAAACCTGGCATCCAACGACCAGCTTAGGCGAATGATGATTGCTACGAAGAGCACATCGGCGAGTTCAGTCGTCTAATGTATTAACGCTACCGTGGGATTGATCTGCGTTAGGAATGTGACGATCGATGTGGTGGTGGCACCTTAGAGTCTGACAAATTCTTCAGGCGAGTGGAAGGTCGAGTGATGACTCGAACCGCGTATTTCTACGTCTTTGGATCGATTACACGTGCTGGAGAAGACCCACGAAGTCTCATGAATGTACCGTACATCTAGCAATACCATCTGGATTACGTCCAGATAACCGACACTTGATTCTGGTCATGGGTTTGTGTTACCCGATGCGTGGATGTCCACTGTTTGCAAAACGCGAAGACTGCTGTAGACTTGCTGAAGACATGTGTTATGCGCTCTCGATGTGCCCAATTAATAGCGCAGGATTGGGTTAACACCGATATCAAAGCTGCTTGCGAAGTTCGTGCGGTCATTAATTTAATCCACGACGAGAAGAAGAGAGAAAAGAGGAAGGGGTAGATTCTTTAAGCGAAATCTTTCTTTGGACCTGCGTCGAACGCGAGAACGATATCGGGGAGTGGATCCCTCGTCGTTCGCTGGATAACCCAGCCGTTTCACCAAGAGCTCTTTTCGACCGCGGACGTTCCTCTTCGCCGCCATGTTCGCGACATGGTGATTAGACTGTCCTGTAGATCAAGAAGAAGGGGAGTGCCCAAAAAGGGCATCGAATGGCGGCGTCAGCGGGACGCGAGGATTAATAAGCTCGTTCACGTAGAACAGCGCATAGCCGGTAGATGAATGCACTGCATTGTTCAGAGCAAACTCTACGAGTGGCAAAGAATCGCTCTAGCACTTCGGCGTCTCAGCACAAAGGCTGCGAAGAACGTCTTCAGCGACGCAATTCACGCGCTCAGCCTGACCATTGGTCTGTGGATGGTCCGCTGTTGACATAGATAACTTGGTGCCCAGCACCCTGAAGAGTGTAGACCAAATTCCAAGTGAATCGCAGGTCTCTATCAGACACAATTGACTCCAGGAGTCCATGTTGTCGAAAACCAAGATTGACAAGCAGCGTCGCTGTACCCACACCGTCGATGGTGTCCGGCACTACCGCAAGATGAGCTATATTGCTCAAACGGTCCATCAAGACCACTGCACCCGTGTTGCCCGATGAGTCCTTCGGCAGGCCAAACACAAAGTCCATACTCATGGTCTGCCAACACCCGGAGGATACCAGTAAGCTGGCCAGCGGCGCCGCCGCATTCGGAGTGGGTTTCACCTTCTGACATGTCTCATATGCGCGCATAGATGTAATCGTTCACTTGTACAGTTTGGGCCACCAAGAGACAACTCATCAAGCTGTAGGTCTTCTCACGACTGGAACCCCCACTAAGTGGGGTGTCGCGAACCTCATAGAGGATACGGTATGTCAAAAATTTCATCGTGAGGAACCACAATTCGTGGCGTATCCGTTGAATCGGTGCTATAATACAGCAACCCGTTACTCAAAAAAATTTCAGTGTAACCGTGCGCTCAAACGCGCAGACAATTTCTTGTCCGACTTTTCAAACAATTTGCTCCTGAGAGCCTGTAGCAGCGCTACACGAATACTATCACCCGCCTAGGGGGCGCAAATCAAATCTGTCACTAACGACGTCACCGTCGTGACATTAGCAAGCTCATTTTCCGGTCTGTATGACAACGCATCAGCCAAAGAATTGTGCTTCTTGGTTTATACTTCACCTCGAAGTTATATTCTGCGAAGAATGAGAGTCACCTGGTCATCCTCTGCGAGAGGTGAGGTTACTGAGTCGCTGTGCGTAGTGACGCATGAGGTGCACCCTAAACTTGACTAGTGCATATTTCATCGCAAGTAATTTGTTTTCATGGACTGCGTAGTTCCTCTTCGCAGCCTTAAGCTGGCGAGATTCGAACGCAATCACCCGATCCCCCCCCTTGGCGTCTGCTTGCAGCAGCGGACAGACGATGGCAAAGTCCAAATCGTCACAGACGACACTAAAAGGACGATCGGGGTCTGACAACACCAGTACTGGTCCATGAAGGAGGCTGTCTTTGACTCTGTTAAAAGCCTGCCGATGCTTAGTTTTCAAAAACCGTTCCTTATCCTTCTTAAGGAGATTAGACAATGGTCGTACCATTGCCGCACAGTTTGCGCTATACTTGTGCATGTAGCTGGCGAGGCCAAGCCACTTGTGCAAGTCTTTTTGGTATTTTGCAACCAGCAAGTCCACAATGGCCTTGACCTTAGCAGGATCCGCTCGAATGCCACGCTTCGCAATAAAGCATCCTAAAATATTATTCCGCGCCGAAGATACACTTATCGACATTAAATTACAGCTTTTTCGTGTGCATGCACTCGAGCACAGCTCTCAAATAAACGATGTGGTTCTCCTCTTCTGTTTACTGATGCTCCGCACGACTGTGGACGAAGAAGTCGTCGATGTATGTATATGCACATACGCCCGATGGGGCCTGAACAACTGCGTCACAAGACTATTAAATGTTGCTGGTGCATCATCTTAACATGCAGCAGATTATATCGCGGGCGGCCCTTGAGGCATCACCAGACACCCCCAGAGCATCCCGCTCTGAGTACTCACTACTGTCAGCGGAATATCATTCGCTTTCATGTGCAATTTGTAATAATCAATGACCAAGTCGAGTGCGGTGTATGTTGTACAACCAACCATGTTGATTTAACATCTTTTTTAGGAATCGGTGTCTGTGCCGGAATGGTGGCAGCGTTCAGCTTATTGTAAGCGTGAACGATACGACACTTGCCGCTCGGCTTCCGGACACAAATGTGGGTATCAAATGTGGACACTTGCTCTCACGCACCATTCCTGCCTCGTGCTTCGCACGGAAAAAGGCGTCAATGTTGTCACTCTGCTCCTTGAACAGGGGTTATTGGCGTGTTATACAGTATTTAATCTCAAGGATTAAGTCAATCTTATGACGCACACCTCGGTCCGGAGATATGACCGAAGGCGGGTCTTGGGAGACAAGATTAACGATCCACTTCGTGCGTTCAGCACACTCTTAGTATCCTCTACGGCAGCTTCATCCAGAAGCAACGATTCGTTAATGTTCTTGTTCGGTTTTATAACGACCACTTCAGGTAAATTGCCTGCCTTTAAGGCACTATCTTGCAGATAAAAATACGGCTTTGTCGACTCTTCTCTATAGAGGGTTTACGTTTCATCGGCACCAGTGGAAACACGCACTTGGCGTCGTCCAGTTTTCCCAATCCCTGCTCCATCGGAGCCTTGATGTTGTAAACAACATCCGACAAAGAGCTGCTATTTGCGCAGTCATTGTCCAGTGGAAAACGTGCCACTCCACGCGCATCAAAAGGGCCTTACCCAGGATGTCTCGAACCTCGTCCAACCATGCCACTGTTGGCATACACCAACTGCTTCGTAATATGAGCAGTACTCAGTAGATTACGTGCCATTCCGCGTTCAGCCCGCGAGTCAAGCTCGGAACTCTTGTCCAAAACACCTTTGGTGTTTGACAACTTGGATACTCCGATATCCAGCACATTGACTGTCCCGGTCCAGTTCCCGCGCCAATAGCGCGTCCGCTTGCTAGCAGAGGTGGGTTCATGACTTACCGACGCTCCACTTGGAGACGTGCAGGTAGCGCCCAAGGTCTTCGACCTTCAATCGGTTTATGGGATATGAAGTTCCAACCATAGGATAAGGTCATACCTTGAAACAAAGTCTAAATCTCGACAGCGTTCCACGCTATCAAAGTTAATGAACTTGACACCGAGGATGACAGGGACCTTACACAAGTCCCTGCCGCTAAGCGAACAGTGGCAGTGTCACTCAACCGCGCTTCCAGCGCCTTAGGATACAGCTGACTTCCTTCGATCATGGAGCGTCAAGAATAATTGCACAATGCACCATAATCGATAAGGATTTTTCATGGCTTCTCAAAGTCTTTCGTGGTCGCTTTAACGACCATCGAGCTCGGCTTTCACACACGCGCCGTGTTCAAGAGCACGAGCTATTCGGGGCTGAGCCCTGCTGCCCTCTGCCTCTTTGGGGCTCAGCAGAACTCAGTTCTTTTACTGTAGGGTCCCCGAGCTTACCGGATTTTCTCGTTTCCCCGCGTCAAACCAGACTGATTAGAAGCGGGACGTCGATTCGACGAACCTTTGCGGGCCTTGCGCAATGGACTACTCCTTTAAAGGTGACAGGTGTCTCCAAAAACAACACACCGTCGGATGTTTACACGCTAATCAGCAGCCCGGAGCTCCCCCTTGCATAGCTGAGATCCATTGACTCAGGCCCGCTCGACGATCTCTGAGGATATGCATTCTGACCAAGTCGTGTCGACTTAAAGTTGATTAAGGCATTTAATACCACGCTCAGCGCCTCTTTAAAAAAAAAGACGGATACACATGGAAGACTTCCATTCTGGCCACTCCGATGCGGAGGCCCTTCATAAAGACGGTCGCTGCGACCGCCTCGGGGAGATGATCTGCTGCCATCCCAGCAATAAGAGTTCTCAACTCTTGGACAAAGTCCACCAACTCCTTCTTGTCTTGTCGGGCAGCATGGAAACGCGATCGCGCGCGATATGATTGATTAGGCGGCGAGAACCCTCGCAGAAGCTGACACTTCTGTTCCTTCCAGAAGAAAAACGCAGCTTCAACCGAAACACCGTACGTTAGTGCCCATTCTTGCGCTCGGTCTCGAGCTAGGAGATAGCTTGCGCCACGCGCTGTTTCTCGGCCTAGAGTATGGCGGATGCCATAGCCATCTTGGTCTCTCTCATCCAGAGAAGGAGATTCTACCCTCAAAGGTCTTCACGCTCACCATGAGCGGCCTGTGACGGTGGCATCATAGACGCTGTCGACGCTGACAGTATCTGCTGTAAGTGCTCGAACAGAGCATTTTCAAAGTTCGAAAACGCCTCTAGGCGCGCACTTATGGCCTCGGGCCCTTTCCCAACGAGGTGCTCCACGTCATCAGGGCCCAGCAAGGGCATCAGCTAATTAAGCCCGTCCTGCATGCCCTGAAGCAAATAGAAGTATTCCTCCATCCTCACAGAGGATCAGTGGTAACGACTCAGGAGTAGATTGACAACGAGTGCCACCAGAGGAGTGAGGTTTCCGTATTGCCGTAGCTCTTTGCTTAGAGAAAGTTCAGCTAGGGTCACCGAGCTAACATCCTTCCCAAGAACCAGTACAAGTGTAGCGGATCGCAATTCGCGACTTCTAAGTACTAAGCCTTAACCAAGGCAAACGCTTCTGTTCAAACTATAACTGTATTAAACTGTTTAGTTGCGGCAAAGACGCCAAGATCTAAACCGTGCGTTTTCCTTATAAATGTAATAATACCTAATTATTCTAACAAACCTAATTAATATAGTAATATGCATTACTGCTGGCAATTCTGCCACGTACTGGCTTCTAGTTACAGTGTAGCCACACCACTGTATGATTACACTAACTTGTGTAGTACACACCTATGTACGGTCATACAATCTTGTGCGACCCGCTTTTTCCCACTAGGGCACGTGTAACCCCGTTACAACCTGTCGTACAGCTTTACGAGCCAGCTTCGATTGGGCAGACATCTGACTGATACGACGATTTGAGGTTGTCTTTGTGAAGTAAGAAGCACGACATTGACATCAAGATAGAGGCTCTCTGAGTCACGTTTTTGGTATCAACAGACCATTTTATCTCTATCAGCCTGGTGGAACAGACTGTAGCTAAGTTTTATACTTAAAACGAAGCCTGATGCCACTCACTAGTGAAAGTCCACTCTGCTAGCCAGCTGCGTCTTTTCTCAGGGTAAGAGACAAGAAGAGGGTGCGATTAGCTGTGTTGTTAATTGGGAATATTATCAAGGTGGGGGTCAAAAATTTATCGTATTCTTAATGTGCAATATTTTCTCCGCTTAACCAGATAGTGGAATCATCCTTGGTGAACCCACCGGGCCGCTACCGGTCACCGAATACTCATAGGGCAGTGTCAACGGAGGCAGCTTTCGACTGGTTTCATGAGCTTGATCATTTTTGATGAAGCGACAGCTTTCTTTGCGAGTCTCAGCGTGTAGTATAGGCACAATCTGGCCGAAACAGCTGTAATACTTGCCGATTGAGCGCATCAGGTGGCGCCACATGTACATTAGACAGTTTGTATCCACACCAAAAATGTCATGACTGACATTTTTATTGCAGATGGGTGATGTCTTTAAATGAGCAGTAAAATATTATCATTAACGCGCCTAAGGACAAAGTGCATGAAACTTTGCCTTTGTACCTATTTAGAAATCGCCGCTTGCGCAAATGGTGTGGCTGCAACAATCATTATTAAATGATATACGACTCCCCGGTTGCCATTTTCTCTCTAACACAAAAAATAGGTGCTGAACTCAAAATTTATTTATTATTGATATATCCGCTTCGTGCTTTGCACGAAATCAAGCGTTTGTGACGTCACACCGCTCCCAGGAAATATCAATTGACATGCAACGTAGTATTTGGCTACGGAATCAAATTCATTTCTTAGCGCCCCCGGTGCCAGGGGTAACACGCGGCGGGATCATGTTCATAACAGCGTGACCTTTCTTCAACAATCAAGTCGAGTTTATTTCCACGAGTCACTGAATCCGTCGGATTGATAGGGACAGCCGGTAAACTTTATGAGTGGGTCATCCATGACAAATGATGAGATCAGCTCTTTCTTGAAAAACAGTGTATCTTGACACATTCTTGGTATATCCCCTATGAAAATTTTGTTAAGCTTAATTCGAGATTTTGCCGGGAAAGCCTTACGCCTTCCGGGTCTCATTCTCAAAACTTTGGCGAATCGACCTCATGACTTTAGAACAGGGGACCGCGACACACAATAGCTCTTGCTTTTAGCCACAGGTACTACTTTATAAGACAACGGACTACAGGTGTTGGTAATGTTTACCATAGAAAGGGTGTGAAGACCACGGCAAACCTCGAGTGATTAAAATGTTTTCTCCACTCATACCGTTCAAAATTAAACCCTGTCTCAGCAAAAATATATTTCGGAGACCGAGTCAGACAATTACTATATCACATATCGTCTTGTAACCGCGGTTCACTGCCGTTTCTGCATTCCCAAAGTTTGCTGGGGACACTTAGTAACATCGTCGGGTCTCAGTTATGGTAATTGCACGTTCTGCACCAAATACACAGCAGCATAATACCCGTAACAAAGGCACTTCGGCTTCCTGACTAATAAAGTCTCATCAAATATCAATCGGCAACAAGAAGAATACTGGGTGATATGTTTTTGACTTCCTGAAGATTCAAGCCTCAATGTCGTCAGCACGCCTTGTCCAAATACGATCATGTTTCGAATCTATGTCAAGTTCAAGATAGCGTTCCATAAAGTCAAATCCATAAGATTGTACAGGAAGGTTTAAGAGAATCCTCGACGTGCTATTATCGCAAGAAAGACGTTACAGTATGCTAATTTTGTAGCTTAATTGGCTTCAAGTGCTGTCAATTTTGTAAATTCTTGTATCAAACGCACAGCAGCTCTGAATCTAACAGGCCTTTTTATGAGTTTTCATTGCCTGAGTGATTATGTTAGCCACTACGGAATCTCCATTAAGGACAGAATAACATTGCCCTCAATTTTTACAAGGTCCTGTAGATCACAGGGCTTATCAAGACGGTCATCGTAATCCCACTGATTTCTCAAGAAAGATTTGTCGGGGCAATCTTGCATGAAAGTTTGCCATTTATCGGCCAAGAGCGAAGGGTACACGCGAGGTATAGCTTTTCTGTACTAACTCAGATGAAACAACCTCGAGTATTACCACTCAGCGCTCTAAAAATCCTTTCTTCTCCAGCATCCCTAAAACTTGTCGCTCCTCAAAAGTTAATCGAGTTTCAAACTCGGCAACCCCAACTGGTTAATGCGGCAAAACCCACATAGATGCAGAGCTCACCGCATTTAATAAGATGAGATAGATGCAAAGGTCCTGAAAGGTGGCGCATATGTTTTGAAGCTCCTTTACCACCTTAAAAAAAGGATATAACTCCAGTGCAGCGATAAGAGCTCTCAATTTTTGACCATAGCCCGCTAATTTCTACCCCCTTTACGGACGGACGCGAACTTGGTACGCCCGATATGTCTAATCAGGCGGTGCAAAGCACGCGACATATGTCCATCTAAAATTACAATGCTGGAAACGTTTTTTATAGAGGGATTGCGCGCTTAGCTCCAGGGAAGTATAATTGAGATCATGACGAAACCATGTCCTCTCAAAAATAATACAGTTTCTGGCTCTGATCACGTACGGCCTAAAGCTCCTATAAGCTACCTTACAGCGTGTGTCATCTAGGTCTCTGAAGCTCATTCTAGGCGTTCCTGGATGTGTCTGCCGAGTGAAATATCATAGCTGGTGGCCACCTTTGGATGAGTGATCGCCGCCGACTGTTCCAGATCGCTTTGGGACCAACGATGGATATGGGCTTTCAATGCGTGTCATGTTTTCCTAAGAACAAGTAAACAAAGGATACATGTCATGCCCTGGCATAAAACACCACGACTCGGTCATGAAATGAACTACAAATGCTACCAATTGCAACGGAAATTCCTTAAACACAGCTAGCTTTGGCTATATTGTTCATGTTAATGACACGCCGGGGATTTGTTCGCTCCACCTAGGAGCGAAATCGAGGATTTCTAAAGAAGACACTTATATAGATTCCTCTTCGTGTCCAAAAATGATTTGTTTAAAAACATAGTTTTTTTTATTTTGGTCAGTATATTAAATGCCAAAGTTTGAATATGCGTAATTTTGTATTCACTGCATGATGTAAAAATGAGAAGTTTTGCTCAATGAAAAGACTTCATATACTTACTAAAAAACAAAGGTAGACCAAATCAATTTATATGGAAATTGACAAGTGCTGACACTATCAAAGAAACGTTTGCCAGATCCTAATAACGTGTACATAATTCGACTGCCTAAATGATTGATATTATATTGCAATGTGTGCGTCTGAGAACTTTCATGAGCCTCTTTATATTTCTTCTCCTATGAACGGTCGTAGAGTAATAAGAGCTGGACAATACCATGGTGGCAAACATCTTTGCAATAGAACATGGATTTGGCAAAAGTCGAGAAGGGTGTGACAAATGTAGTCTCGAGGCGCCAGGGTCTGTCAATTCTCACTTAATTTCCCGTCCATTATCAAAGTTTTTTCTCGAGACATGAGTACTTATGTTCTCAAGATATTGACTCGACAGTCCAAGTGACCATTGATAAGTTGCCAGTATCATCGAAAGTAACGTGCACCGATGACATCACTAGATGAAAAGGTACTCAGAGATAAATAATCAATCACAATTTGAGCGTATTAGTAGTATTTGATAACATATGACTGCACTTCTGTGCATCGCGTAAAAATACCAAAGCACTGATACTGAGGACTTCGCAACGGAGACATGTGGGCTTTTATCCTCAAATCCAGAGAAACATGGCAAGATACCAAGACTTTCCTTCTAGTCGACCGCGCGATTCTATCAAGTTGACAAGCCAAGCAAACGCAATGGGTAGACAGCAATATATCTACCACGACCCAACATCTGTAGCACTGCCACAATCTCACTTTGTAACATCGGCAAGTCAACGATCGTAGCTGCAAACATGTTTACATACCAATTTAAAAGCCAAATTAATCATCACAGAAACTAGTGTCAATTTGTAGGTATAAACACAGAAGATTTAAAGTATGATAGATAGTATACTTCGAATGACTTTCATTTATACTAAGTGCCTTCTCTCACTTACGTGTCTTCCTCCTTTTCCGCTTAGGTATGCTGCCACCGCTATTACGACGGCGGTGGATAATCCTCCGTTCTTTGACAGTCTCTATATTCCAACGTTTAGCACGCGTCAGAATAAGCAAGTAAGCCGGTATCGACATCATAACAATCATTCCTGGAATTGTCGAGGCAGCAGCCATATTTTTAGCAACAAGAGATAACGTAGAAGTTGGAAAAATCTTATCCGTGTCCTCAATTTCATCAGCTTTGTCTTCTGTGTAATGTGAACGCATGACACACATGTGACGCCACTCACGGGATTTTTTGAACTCGTCATACCTCATGCCAGCATTATCATTTTTACCAGACGGAAACACTGCAACTGCGTCAGTAATTCTTCCTACGAGTGCCTGAGGTGTAAATTCTTCAATCGACCCTTCAATACGTGTCCAACGCTGCATTAAGAGCTCGCGCCACTCGCTAAAGTCGACCTTTCCATTCACCGTCGAAAAATGCTGGGATGATATCTTGTATAAAAAGAGAAAGATAGTGTTGGTGCAGTCAAAAACACGGCTAGTTTGGCCCTCTACATAATGCTGAAACTGCGCACGCTTGCCGTTTAAAGGGTCAAGTAAAACATCCAGCACCGGTAAAGTGGCGTCATCGAGTGCTTGGACGTTTTCGAGAATGAAGAGGCTGCGCTTGGGACAGGCGTCTAGAGGTGCGACCAAAGTAGAGCGTAGTATGTGCTTGATATCATGGTTCGAGGAGCGGGGATTTTCAAGCAGCGCTTGAAAATCAACACTTTCAACTGTGTGAGGCGTGTGAGAGGAGCCAAAAAGCGAAGAGGCCAAAGCACCAGCCAGCGATTGTAGTAAATCGCTCGTGTTCGAGAACAATACAAGCGCCAAAGGCTGGCGGCGGTCGAACTCATTGGCAGCAAATCTCTCCGTCAAAGTCGAGAGCATGGAGATAGAAGCACTTGGGCCAAGGCATTTTGTTACGTGGAGCTCAAGACGAGTGAGAAGTTCATCGTGGGAATAATGTGCGCATTTCTGGCTCGAGCTAAATTGTAGTAGCAGCAGCACGAGGAGAGAGAAGAAGCGGCGGTGCAGCAGCATCGACACGACGAGTTAATCCAATACGTGAAACGAACATAAACTGCTGAGAAATATTAGTGATAAAATTTTGCCAATAGCTCTAAATTAATTTTGGGTACAGCGAAAGCCCACAACTACCTTTTTATCAATGCACAAATTTAATTACCCATACGATTTCGAGCTTGTCCCATCAGAAGAGCACCATCATGTGCATAGTCAATCAACTGTTGCTCCAGCGTAGCAAACGGAAGCTCCTTGAACTCAACTACATTGAAGTTGCCCACAACATCGGGCTCTGCGCCATAGCAATGCTCGACCTCCTTAAAAAGTGGCATGCTATTCGTAACACCGATTCTATATTTCTGCTTTATGTCCTCGTAGCTCATCATGCGTTGGACAGCCGATTTGTTTGCGGTGTCTTGAATGTCGTCACCGTCAGAAGTAAAGTTTTTTTCCCACGTAAATGATTGTAAATGTGTCCAGATTTGTGGATCCAATTTATCCACCTTGGCATCGAGCTTCTTGGAATTGCGGTGTAGGAATAGTATGTTACCACCAGCATCGAACTGAACCATAGTCATGCCACAAAATTTCTTTCTGTACGTCCCGCGCTCTGGACCAGCAGATGCAGGCGGAAAAGGAATCATATAAAATTGTGTTTTTGCCTTCATCCACGCAAGTCGAAAGAGGTCCTTGTCGCCATGAGCCAACATTAGTTTACTGAAGTGACTGGGGCGATGATTTGCGAAAAAAAGCAATACCTCCAAAGCTATAGCGGCTCGTTTCCGATTAATAACAAGCTGACCACTTTCTTGCTCAAACATGTCGACAAAAGGAAGATCAACGAGCTGCCACAACAAAGATTCGCTTTGAATATTAAAAATAGTTCTCTCTGGATGCCAGAAATCCGGCCAAAAGATAGCACCATAGTTCAGAAATTCCTGACTTTCGAACAAAAAGGTTGGATCCCTTACAGGGATGTTGTCGGCGTCAAGAAATACCACATTTTCGAATTTGCTATGATGAACAGCATGAATTTTCGTTGAAAAGCCGGCAATCGTAGGATCAGTGATGGTTTCCACAGTCACATCAAGGAACCGCTGCTGCAACAGTTCCAATGCTATTTTCATACTTGGCGTGCGTATTACTTCGGGTCGCGAAATCCATAACTCGATTGGTAGCGTGCAGTTGTATGATCGAAGAACGCTAATCGATGCATATACACTCGACATTAGTTTAGGGTAGACCACCATGACAATGCCGTTTCCGTTGCCATGATTACCCAGTAGTTGTGATGAGTCTGACGCATTCTGTGCTAAAGCGTCTAGATAAATTTTCTGAGCCGCAAGTCCAAAATTCGCAAAATCGGCAGCCTCCGCACATGAGAATACCACATGATTCCGAACGCTTGAGCAATTTAGCTGCATGACACGAAACAACTCACCAGTCTCCTCGTCTAGCACCTCGCAGTATCCAGAGACACCACCTTGCGTAATCTGAGTGCATTCAAGATCTGATTTAGGTTCACGTTGGCCGTTAGAGATGCACTGTCCGGTTTGTCGCCAGCCCATGCACTTCAAGCGATTGCGGATCTTTCGCGGCTGATGCAGTCTAATATCCAGTGTTTCGGCGACGCGCTTTTCTTCAAATCGATCTTTTTCCTCGGACAGAACGATGTCAACTGCTCCAATGAGCTCTTTGATTCGTAAAATTTCATCGTTGGCTTCTATCTTTAAACTTTCCAGGCGATCTACTTCTTCTCGATACTCAACAGACGACCATGAATTCCGATCTGCGGTATTATTGCGTAGCCCAGCGATCAGTAAATTGTCATCTCCCGGTAATTTTTCGGTTAGTGGGTAAACTTTGAAATTCGGGTTTGGAGCCTTAGTCTCGGGATGGCGTGCAAGACTTAAAGCTTTGCTAAACGCGACTGATCGATGTACAAGCGGTCGCGTTTTGTCACTCATTGGAGCCGCCAACAAAACCGGCGCCTTAAACGTGTCTCGCCCATCCAAACTTTCGCTCTTCACATGTTCTAGCGACGGATGCATCTCTGCTTCAGCTTTGTGAGGGCTCCGCAGTGTGCCGCCATTGGAACCGGTCATATCAATTGAAATCTTGGACCGTTCGGTCCTTTTCTCCTCCATCTCATCCACAACCACTAGTACATCATTTTGGCGTATGGGATTCTCAACGTTCTTATTAGAAATTGTCTTGGATAGAGATGCCAGTGTTTTCATTGCCTTTAGTTTTGCAGTGGGTGGATCATTAGGCTTGACGATAACATCCGCTAGAGCATTTTCGGATGCAGTCGCTCCAGAACGTACATCATTAGGCACATTAGTCGTAGTAACACCTTCACGATTGTGCTCTTGTACACTCAGAGCTTCTATATTCGTCATTGCATCATGAACGGGTTCTTCCGAGTTCCCTGAATTAATCTGCGTCGCTTCCTCCACCACTTTCGGATCAATTAGCACTTCATGCTGCCCCAAAATTTCATTCTGTTGCAGCTCTAAAGAGGAAGGCGTGGAAAAATATCCAATCATGAAGGAGCTAATCACAGTGATGGTATAGCATCCGAGTATGACGTATAGGAGAAACCACCATCGTCTGAACCACCGTGGTGTATACATGTCAGCAGAGGTGTCTTGTGCTGATGTTATTTGAGGGTCTAGGCGGTTACTAGACGTGTAGCTAGGAAGTGGTGACGTCAAAGGACGGCGCATGGTGCTTATCAATGCGATGTTGCGAAGTGTAGTCGGACGTCGAACATCTACACTGCACATAAAACATTTTTGTCAAAATAAAAGCTTTTTTGACAAATCCAATTAAAGTACGTAAGGAAATAGCGACTACACGATGGAAGAAGATGTGATCACGTCTCATTAAATTTAGTGATAAAAACAGGGCATTTGCTCATTGATGACGTGGTGTTCTGGTGTGTAGATGGTGTTGAGTTCAACAGTACATAAAATTGGCGTCGGCATTTTTTAGAGTTGGTCTTGTGTCATTATTTTGTTCTGAGATTTTAGAGCTTTTTGTAATAAAGAAGAGGCGGCTAGATTAAATTTTTAGTCGCTCTTTTTTTAGTCACGCTAGCCACCCCATAACGCGATTTTTGTGAATCACCACGAGCCAAGTATTATTTACCGGGTGGAGAAACTTAAGATTTGTCTTTTGTATAACCGTATGTTTTTGTTGGACGAGAAAGAGACTTTCGATGAGTGGATAAGAAATTCTTGCAAGAGCGGACTCACCAAGTCAAAGCTTCTTCTATGCACGGCCCCGGTGCACTTGGTTGTCCTTGTCTTAAAAAAACGATCGCTAACTACTAAAGAGACTGTGCAGCGGGGTGCTGTAGCTTTGTGCTTAAAGGATGCGTAAGTTAGGTCTCCGACCTTTCGTTTTATACTCAGAACAAGTACGAGTTTAGCGGATCGCAATCCGCTTACTCCAAGTGTAATTATAGCCTTAACCCAAGGCTGATTAACTCTTCGGTTCAGATTTAAAACTGACTTTATTTATTTTTATCTGCGGCAAAGCCACCTAATTTTAAATGCATGGCTCCTAAATATGTATAGCAAAATCTAACTACATGTATAACTGCTGGCTATCCAGCCCTGTACCATATTCTTGTTTGGGTGTGGTCACACCATGCCCATCTGGTGTGACACACACCCCTGTTA